>NW_024468555.1:145410-264706 GCF_001632365.1 Laetiporus sulphureus 93-53
ACTGTACTTGCTACCCCGTCCGTCTCCATCCAGGACAATCGCCTCATCGTTGGCGATGCCCAAAGCAGTCAGTACCCACTCAGCTATTATGCGCATCTTTTGTCCTTCCTTGCCTGCTAACCAGCCCGTGTTCACGCGTCATAGCGTCCACGCGATCCTACACCCCGCTCAAGATGGTCGGTGATGGTTCATTCGGCACCGTGTGGCTCTGCGATTGGCATGGGACGCTACCGCCCAATACACCCATGTCCGCCATGCAGTGCGGTGCCGGTGCAAGGCCGGAATACGCGCGAAAGCGACTCGTCGCAGTCAAGCGGATGAAGAAGAGATGGGAGGGCGGATGGGACGAGTGCAAGAAGCTCAAGGAGCTCGAGGTGCGTGATTGCTCGTCGCGTACCGGTCAATGTCTGACCGTATCCTATCCAACGGCAGTCTCTGCGGGCGATACCATACCATGAGAATATAATCCCTCTATACGACTTCTTTCTCCTGCCCACGACGAAGGAGCTCTACTTCGTCTTCGAGTCCATGGAGGGAAATCTATACCAGCTCATCAAGGCTCGCAGAGGCAAGCCGCTGGCAGGAGGACTCGTTTGCTCCATCTTCCAGCAGGTCGTGTCGGGGCTTCACCACATACACTCACACGGCTACTTCCACCGTGATATGAAGCCAGAGAACCTGCTCGTCACGACCACGGGACTGTATGACTACCGCGCGCTATCATCCATTGCTTCACCAAACGTTCCGGTTGAACGTGACGTGGTCGCCATCGTGAAGCTCGCCGACTTCGGTCTCGCGCGGGAGACCAAAAGCAAACCTCCATACACTGAATACGTCTCTACCCGGTGGTATCGTGCTCCGGAGGTACTGCTCAAGAGCAGGGATTACTCGAATCCTGTGGATATGTGGGCGCTCGGCACCATCATGGCCGAGCTTGTAAATCTTAGACCACTGTTCCCCGGGCAGAACGAGCTGGAGCAGCTCATGCGTATCTGCGAGCTACTCGGAGATCCCTGTCAGGACTATGGCCCAGATGAGCGAGGAAAACCTATCGGAGGCGGGAGGTGGTCAAGAGGCGTGAAAATGGCACGGGGGGTCGGCTTTGAGTTCCGAAAGGTTCGTGACTGCAAGAAGTCGCTTCATGACAGCATATGCTAACTGTTTCCAGATGGAACCGCAGAATTTCTACGCTCTCTTCGATCGTTCAGTCCCCGTTGAGCTGGTCGAATGCATTGCAGATCTTCTCAAGTATGATCCCGACGCCCGGCTTACTAGCCGGCAATGTCTTGAGCATCCGTACTTGCGGAAGTTTGCTCCGCTTAACAATCCACCGAAACCATCTGCTCAGGCATCTCAGACGTCAGGAACTGTCCAGCCCGTTTCGACAAAACAGTCATTACGGAATGGGTCCGTTTGGAGCACCTCTCTACAATCCATTGCTCCTCGTCATCTCCCGCCATCACACTCCTACACATCTGTCAGCCAGAAGCCGGAATTTCAACCATCAGCACCCCCGGTCAATGCGCATATACCCGATGCCTCTTCCTCACATCGGTCGTCTTTCTACGATACTTCCTCGGCACGGCCACGGGCAATCTCCGATACATCAAGCAGGACCTCTGATTACGGCGGCGAGCCGCTCAACCCCATACGTGTTGTGGGTGTTTCTCCACAGATCGCGGACTCTGCATATGCCTCTTCGGTGTACTCGATCACTGGAGCTGACCGTGTCACGCACTCGCTATATGCGGGGAGCGGTCAGTCGGATTGGGATGCGATGGATGTGTCGCCGCACGTGGAGGTCCCAGAGCAATACATTGTTGCCGACAATCAGTCGACGGAGATTCAGACCTCGCCAATGGCGCGCGAGTATCCTTCCCGCCCCGTGCAGCCGGAGCCCATTCAGGATCATTCACATGCAGACGCGCACGATGCCCATCACTCTCACGGGCACAAGTTGGCGAAGCTTCCGTTTGGCTTTGGCAAGAAGCACAGCAAGTGGGGCCTCGGAATGTTTGGGCATGGAGACAAGAGCTCGCATACATTACCACCTGTCCAGGAGGTCAACGTCTCTTCCGCAAACTCGACGCCATCTCTCAAGCGAACCCAAACCTCCAGCACGGACAGCCGTTCGCTGTCAGAGTTGTCGCCGATTAGTGAGGCTCCGACGAACACGATCATGGACGCGAAGACGAGGAAGAAGGAGGCCGAGCGCATCGTCCGTGAAGCGGAGAAGCAGCGTCGTGAGCATGCGCGCAAAAAGCATCGCGATCAAGCTCGCGCGGTCATGGAGAAGCAGAAGCTTGCTCTCACTCACGAGGCGGCGGTCCTCGACTGGCAGTGGCTGTCGGCGCAGAACTCCCAGATCGGCGCACCGCCTGCGTTCCGGGATAAGGGCAAGCAGCCGATGGCCATGGGTCCCATCAGGCAGTCACAGAGCCATGGTATGAGTTCTAAGACCGCCAAAGCTTCAGGGAGCGTTTACAGTCCGAGCGAGGGCTCGAGCGCGCGCGCCGACTGGCGGAGAGACGAGCGGGTCTCGAAGGCCCGGCGGAGAGAGTTTGATGATGATCACTCGATGTCGTCGACGGATCTGCCGAGCGGGATGTCTGTCATCTCGTTTGCCACGGTTGACAGTGATCCAGGTCCTGCGCGATCACGGCATCGAATGAGCAGCAGTGTTTGCAGTGGTGGTGACCGTGTGGGTCGAATGACATCCTTGAACTCACTACGGACTTGTATGGACGAGTACTCCCTGCCTGGTCGTTCGTCTGCGTCGTTGTCTCTGGAGCAGCAGCTTGTCAACGAGTTCCATATACGCGCGTCCGTGGACAGTTCTTCCTTGTCGGATGGAACGTCATCGCCGCCACCGCCTCCTATGCATATGCTCTCGCTGTCGTCGCCGCCTTGGCAGCAAAGTTGCGATCTGTCGTCAAATGCCAGCACGTTGGACAGCACCAGCACATTGTCTCGGCTGCAAGATAGGATGTCGTTATCTCTGCACCCGTCAGTTCGACATCCAGTGCTACCGGGTGGGCAGTCATATGGGCGACCACCCAGTCCTGGTGTCGCTCCGAAGTCTGCTATTAATCCGATGTTCAAAGTTGTAAGTACGGGTCTTTTTCTACCACACGTCCTGACTAACGCATTCAGTAGCCGCCATTACAGCGCTTGGACAGACCGGGTTCATTACCACCTTTCTCGCAATTGGAGGCAGTTGCAGACGGAGAATACCCTCCGCTGTCACCGATGTCGTTCACATCGCCTGACGAGATGAGCAACGACGAGATCTGACTTACAACTGTTCCACTCACATCCAACGTCCCTCATAGGGATCAACACATTCTTTGGTTTCTATTTAAGACCATCGGTTCTCGTTCTTGCTCTCATCTCAAGGTAGTGTCGACATGCTCGCCCAAGTTATTTCTATCGCTGCCATCTCCGTCTCTCCCTGTCATCGTCATCCTAACGCCAGCATTCATCCCCCTCTCTATCACTGTGCATCGGAGTGTCCTTGCATTATCACTTTGGCGGACCCAGGAGGTTGCGTTCAGTCACGTTTATAGCTGTGCATGTACAAATCCGGTTGACGTTTTCCCCTCGTCTTCTCCCTCTCCTTCCATTCGCACGCGTACTATATTGTTTGTCCGCTATTCATACACATCTTTGCGCTCACCCTGCAGTTTTTACCATAGACTCCGATGTATTATTACCCACTCCAGGTGGTTGTGCAAAAAAGGGGATTGGACTCGCATCTATAGGCCAGTTCATGGCTGCACGGACTCTGGCCAAGTGAAATTTATGTATACACTGATTCATATGATCATTCTGTGCTTTCTGGCTGATACCGCAGCGGATGGATGTGGTGAGCCTCGCCATCAAGCTGCGTCTATCGGACCGTACTGATCACCCGCCAATTGGCTTAGCTTGCGCATGCATGGAAGAAGAGGATAAATGATATCGGTGGTCATTTGAATTTCGGAATGAGGACGATCGTTATCGCTATGATAAAGCGGCCGAACGTTTTAAGACAATGATGAAACTTCATAACAGCATTGCATATTCGGAGTCCAAACAATCCTACGGCGGCCAAGCATTGGTATCGCGATCACGCTTCGGGTCGAGAAAGGACCCCGCATTACCCCCGATCTCGATTTCGGGAGAAATGCGCGGAACTCCGACACCATTTGCTACAGTTCAACCTCCGACACTCCGCTTTGTGTTGCCAGCTGCGGTTTAAAACTCCGCTTGTCTCCCGAGAAGGCAGGGATGCACGCGCGCTATCGAAATTGGCAGTTCGAATGGGGGGCTTCCAAAAATCAGCAATGCTCTTGCACTTGCACAATGCTCAGAACTGCATGCACAACATTTAGTATCTTGTGTATTAGACACAGGATGATATATTCCCAATAACAGCACCGACAATTGTATGCATTAAACCAGATTTAGAATGTCCGGACACACACCAGGCCTCCACCCAGCTGCAGACACACTGTCCGGATTCTGGGACGCGGAGAAGTGAAGCTAAAATCGATCCATTTTGTCCAAATCTGAGGCTCCCGGGGGTCGCCATCAATAACTATGGGACCTTGGGCTTGGCGGAAGGTGGCGGGAGGCGGGCCGCCGCTCGGTGCTCGGTCACCATGGAGCCCGAGCGACTTGTTGGCTTGCCGCTGCTGCGTCGAACGTGTCGCGGTGTGCTTCTAGCAAGAATCCGATGTGAAGAAGCATTCACCGCCGACGTGATCCATATATGTCTGGCTCGATGGTTTCAACTGGATCCTCTGCTTGGCTGCAGAAACTGTTTTTGTCGACGGTTTTTCAGTCAAGACAATCTTGATTTATATATCCTGCATCTTTTCCGATGAATCAGTGGCGAACAAGCCGTAGTTCTCGACTTCAACAATGCCTCACCAGAGTAAATTCACATGCTTGTTAAACCGTGCTGCAATCTTAGTGCACTCTCCGTATCGTTGCACCAGCAGATAACAAAGCATTCAAAAGGATCTGACTGCTCAATCGCCGAGCAATATCGACCATACAGGTTCCGCGTGCATGGCGATAGATGTCTGAACTTTGAAGTCCATCCAGTTGGTGTTCATCGGCACCTCAGTTCTGCACGAATTCAAGGCCTCGATCGAGGTATGGGCGTATGCGAAGCACATCGAACGGCGAGCGGTAGCAAGAGCTTGTCGCCAGCCAGCAACACAAAGATGCGATCAAATATAAATTGCACAGATGGACTTTGAACTGAGCTCAATGATTGAATCTAAGTGACTCTTTCGACGAAATCAAGCGATATACGAAATGCCTGTGCACGCACCTCATCGGCTCCAAACTGTGGCATAAGAGACGTACTATCCATAAATGAGGGCGAAATCTGTTGATATCGCATTCGCCAGACGAAGTCATTGTGTGACGATTCGAGGCTAAGGACTTCATGCAAAGTCAGAACAAGACAATCACAAGATCTTGTTTTAAGCTCTCGAAGACAGGTCCTTAATAGCTAATCTATACCGCGGACATGAATATACATCGGTCTGTTCAGTGTTCGTGCCCATGATGAGGTATTTGCTCAAAGCGCAAACCACTACATCATCCTCAGTTGCCAAGTCTCAGTAATGAGATTGAGATAACGCACCAATATCTGCATTTCGGTCGGATTATGTGACGAATACGAAGAAACAGTGCACCCTGGATGTGAGTGCTCCTGCGCTCCTGTGAATATATGTGAAACTCACCCGCACGGTTGAGGACCTGCTTTGTCCTGCCTCGAGTGTTAGGACGCCTGACGAGACATAAGCGACTTAACGCACCAAGTTAATGAAAATCTTCGGGTGACCGAGAGGACCTATCCCTATTGTGCATAGATTTAATGAGATCTCATTCGCATAATGGCATGAAGACAGGCACATACCACCATCACAGACAGCCTTGCGGCCATGCACAACGCGGATAGGCTCCTTGCTAATCATATCCATTGCACTCAGAGGGTTCGGTTGGAGCTCCATGATGGTCTGCTCGAAGCGGGGACCAGATTGGGCTTGAGGGCGTGGCCGCTGGCTAGTGGACCATGTTGTCGGGTAGTTCGGAGCCTGAGGCTCGACAACCTCCTTCGACGGTGCTTCTTGTGCGGGCGCAGGGGTCTGGGGTGATGAGGATGCGAGGCGGGCAAGAGGGCGGCTGAGGCGAGGGAAGCGTCGGGCGAGCATAGCGTTGTGAATGACGGCGGCGGCGCGGCGCGGTGACCGTGACGCCCGCCACAGGGCGGAGGCCCGTGGGAACGCGCCGAACCTGCCGGGCGGTGCCGAGGCTTGGGCTGCGTCCAGAACGGGAGAGCGAGAGTGACATGGTGTGACATCATGACCATGTATGGCTTGTGTTAGAACGTTCGGGAACGGCGGAGAGTCGATGAGACGAGACCAGCAGCGACAACAATATCGTACGCGGACCAGCTATAAAACACTCATCCGCTCCTCCTGCCCCTCGTTAAGCTTTCAATTAATTTTACACCCACCATTCTCTCTCCCTTTTATCCCCCTAATCACCGTTTTTGTCTGCGACCATGGCTTCGAGCATGAACTTCACCGACAAGACTCAAGAGTCGCTGGCCGCGGCAATCCAGCTCGCGAAGGACTATGCTAACGCTCAAGGTAACTCTACTTAGTTTTGGGAATTAATGGCGCATACGCTGACTATTTTATCTACAGTCTACCCCGCGCACATTGCGTCTGCGCTCCTGAACGAAAGCGCAGGAGAGCCGGCCGCACCAGGAGGTTTGACCCAAGCTCATGGCGCTTCGTTGTTTCACAATGTCATTGAGAAGGCGGGCGGCGACTCGGTAAGCATGTTCTCGCCAGCAACTAAGTATCGTTGTTCTAACAAGCCGTTTTCAGACGACGGTCAAGCGTGGTTTGCAGAAGCTCATCGTCCGGATACCCACTCAGTCGCCACCGCCGGATGAGATCTCTTTTAGTTCCGCCGCGCTCAAAGTGCTCAGGGAGGCTGAGAACTTGCGGAAAACGATGCACGATTCCTACATTGCCCAGGACCACATCCTTGCTGCACTTATCAAGGATACGTCAATAGAACCTGTGCTGAAAGAGGCCGGCCTCACTGAGGCTGCTCTTAAGACCGCAATCGACCAATTGCGGGGCAATAGGCGAGTTGACACCAAGAACGCCGAGGAGGGCTTCGACGCGTTGAACAAATACGCAGTCGATCTTACCGCACTGGCAGAGGAGGGCAAGCTCGATCCTGTCATTGGCCGTGACAATGAAATTCGGAGAGTCATTCGTATTCTCTGCAGACGGTAAGTTGCACGTGCTTCCTCAATTGCAAGTGTTGGAATGCCAATGTGCTAATGCTACACCTACAGGACAAAGAATAACCCGATTCTACTGGGTGAGCCCGGTGTCGGAAAGTCCGCCATTGCAGAAGGCCTCGCGCAGCGTATCATCAACCGCGATGTCCCAGCTTCCTTACTCTGTCGCTTGTACTCGCTCGACATGGGTGCGCTCATGGCTGGTGCGAAGTACAAGGGTGAATACGAGGAGCGTATCAAGTCGGTCCTTAACGAGGTCGAGAAGGCCGCTGAGGAAGGCCCCGGCGTCATTCTTTTCATCGACGAGCTGCACCTCATCATGGCTGGCCGCGGCGCCGAAGGCGGTGGCATGGATGCCGCAAACCTCTTCAAACCTCTTCTTGCGCGTGGCAAGCTGCGATGCATCGGTGCGACAACGCTTGCGGAGTATAGGAAATACATCGAGACCGATGCTGCCCTCGAGCGTCGGTTTGCGCAGGTGCTCGTGAACGAACCGACCGTTCCGGAAACGATCAGCATCTTGCGTGGTATCCGCGATAAGTACGAAGTACATCACGGTGTACGGATACTCGATGGCGCGTTGATCCAAGCTGCCACGTTGGCGCACCGTTACCTAACGTCGAGAAGATTGCCTGACTCTGCTATTGATCTTGTGGACGAGGCTTGCGCAAGGTCAGTACACGCGTGCTTCCGTGTTCTTTCGATCAGATACTGACTTAATTTATTTAGTGTTCGCGTCACGCGTGAAACAGCGCCTGAAGCGATCGACAAGCTCCAGAGACGGAAACTCGAACTCGACGTTGAAATTCACGCACTCGAACGCGAGAAGGATGAAGCATCGAAGGAGCGTCTTGCTATCGCGCGCAAGGCAATCGCGAACGTCGAAGACCAGTTGCAACCTCTGCTCGCACAGTACCAAGCCGAGAAGTCGCGTGGCGACGAAATTGCCAGCGTCCGGCGCAAGATGGATGAGCTCAAGGCGAAAGCGGACGAGGCCGAGCGGCGGTACGACCTCGCGACTGCTTCTGACCTGCGATATTATGCTCTGCCTGACTTGCAACAACGGCTTGCGCAGCTGGAGGCGAAGAAGGCAGAGGAGGACGCGAAGGCTGGCGTTGGTAGTGACACAGTAACCCCAGAGCAGATCGCCGAGATTGTCGCGAGGTGGACGAATATCCCTGTGACACGGTTGATGAGCACGGAAAAGGAGAAGCTGTTGAGGATGGAGAAGATCCTTAGCGAGCAGGTCGTGGGCCAGCCAGAAGCCGTCAAGGCTGTGGCGAACGCGATCCGGCTCAGCAGGAGTGGTCTCGGAAATGCTCAGCGACCAATTGCGAGCTTCCTCATGGCTGGCCCTTCGGGTACGGGTAAGACATTGTTGAGTAAGACGGTGAGCATTCAATGGAATGAGTTGTGCGATGACTCTTACTGACGGTTCATTCTGCAGCTCGCGACGCTCCTATTCGACTCGCCGGACGCCATGATCCGTATCGATGCTTCGGAGTACTCTGAGAAGCATTCAATCTCGCGTCTCATTGGCGCTCCTCCGGGCTACGTCGGCCACGACCAAGGTGGTCAGCTCACCGAGTACATCCGCCGCAAGCCGTACTCGATCATCCTCATCGACGAGATTGAGAAGGCATCTCGAGAGTTCTGCACGCTCTTCCTGCAGGTGCTCGATGATGGTCGTCTCACGGATGGCCAGGGTCGTGTTGTCGACTTCAGGAATACGGTCATCATCATGACAAGTAACCTCGGAGCTGTCTTCCTCAACGATATGGGTGAAGGTGCTGTCAAGCCGGAGACAAGGGAGCTCGTCATGGGCGCCATTCGGGCGCACTTCCCGCCCGAGTTCATCAACCGTATCGACGAGATCGTCATCTTCGTAAGTGTCACCTCATAGCGTCAATGTCGATATGTATTCTGACTTGTGTCTTTTTTGCAGCGCACACTATCACAGAAAAGCATCCTCAAGATCGTTGACATCCGTCTCAAGGAGGTCCAGGAGCGTCTGGCTGATAAGAAGATGGTCTTGGACGTCGAGCTCGCGGCAAAGCAGTACCTCATGTCGATCGGCTACTCACCAACATACGGTGCGCGGCCACTCAACCGTGCAATTCAACAAGAGCTGCTCAATCCACTTTCCGTCCTGATCCTCTCCGATCGCATCCGCGACGGCGAGACGATTCGGGTGAAGTTTGACGGCCCGCACAACCGGTTGGCGATCATTCCGAACCACGAGGGTAGCGGAGACAATATGGATGTCGACTACGAGGATATCGACGGCGACGTCGAGATCGAGGAGATGGACTGAGCGACGAGCGCGTGCACCTTGTAGTGTAGTAATTTCTTTGGAGTCGGACATTCATGAATCCAAAAGCATGTGGCATTGTATCTTTAGCAATCATCATTGTACTGTCTCTGTAATACCAATACATATTCTCTCCCTCTGTGTCCTCTGCTGCGTGCTAAGAGTGTCCCACCTTCTTTGCTGCAATGAGCGCAATGCGTGATGTGCGTTTGACCCGGACAGCTTCGGAAGGTTCTATGTCAATATACCGGACCCACTGCCTCGGTGATAAGCGTTCCTCGTTAGACAAACTGTTATACAGTCAGTTCTCCTCTTCCTGTTTCACTGTTGACTGCCTTTGGCTAGGCGGCCAGGGCTTATGACGTGCTGGATTCATCCATACGAACTTCGGCTGTGTCTCTCATGAGATATCTGCCCCACCACACACGACGTCGAGACGCACCATGTTATTCTCTCTAATCATGGTAATGCCCAGATTTGTCAGATGTTCCTCAAAATGTACGGAGACCATCCGATAGAAGCAGCTTTGCACCCATTCTTCACGAAGGTGCCATTTGTGAGTCTTCAGTCGTCTCGTATCGTCGGCGACCAGCCCTTTGCAGTTCTCGTCCGTCAGATCCAGAAGTTGGATCTCGTAGTAGCAGTCGTCGATTGGGCAAATCCAAGTGAAGTCAGTTGACGGGAGCATGGGCCGGTGATAGAGGGCAGCAGGGATAAGGGCAATGATCTCTGGATTGTACGGTGTACTGGACCGGGAGGGCAGGGAGGCTTCTGAGCTGGAGGGGGATGCGGGAGGTGTTGACGGCGGAGAGAAGTCGGAGTCGTAGTGGACGAGAGTGCTGGCATCAAGATTTTCTACATCGACTCCCTCATTGCCAAGGGGAACCTGTGGGTGCGAACCTGCAGCTGTCAAATTGCCCTGTCGTCGGCTTGATAAGCCAGACTGCGAGGTGCGTTGAGTAAGTCAAATGGTGTTGCAGTATGATGCAGCCACATACCTTCGGCTTGGTCTTTCGCCGCTGTGGAAGCCTCTCCGGAGGTACTTCATCATAAGCATCACCATCGGAACCGTCGTCTCGATCCACATCGTCCCACTTGCCCCATCTGACGCCTTCTTTTTGAGCAGCCAGTCTCGCTCCGCGCGCTTTCCGCACCCATGCCGTCCACACCTCTATATCAAGTGTTTTCCTCATTCTCTGCTTTTCTTGGTCCAAGATCCATTCCGCGTGTGCTGCAAGCAAAGAATATATCTCTGCTTCAGGAACATGCCGCAGAACATGCTCCCGGCCAGCCTTCATGCGCCCGCCCGTGTCAGGCTCTATGTCACTGTCGTCTGAATCGTAGACTTTGCGCCGGACGCGTGGTGGGGCGGATTTAGCCATGTGCTCTTTGTAGAGTGCGCAGAACCATTCCGGTGTTAAACGCTCAAATGGTGATGCAGGACTGTCACCGCCGGAGGAAGCCAAAGATCGGTCGATTTTGATGAGTTCTTCGAGCACATGAAGAGCACGGTATCTCGCAAGATACTAATACATATCAGAATATTGAATTGGAGAGAGGAGGTATTATGCGCACCTTGCGACTATGGTGATAGGTGATGGCCTCCATGGATCTCACTTCGTAGTCTCGGTTCCTCAATGGGAAGAAGCCTTAAAAAAGCAGATGACTGTTCAACCCTTTCACCTACCTATTCTTACTCTTCATGTACAAGCCGTTTGGCACCATCTTATCTAAGTCCAGTAGCCCCATTTAGCACTGTAATGGTAGAACACCGAGACTTTCAGATTCCACATACTCATGAGGTACACAGCAGACATGTTTTTGACACCTTGAATGACTATCTTGATCTTGAATCCTGAGGCATTGGCGTAGATATCTTCAAGAGTCGGCGATTTGTCTGGCAGTCTACTACTTCGTTCATTCAGATGCAGTGAGACGTCGCGATTGCGGATGTCATTGTTCAGTTGTTTGATGGCCTTTGCAGTCAACCAGCGCAGTTGCGATATCCTGAGTGTTCCTCGGAAACGAACAGCGTCATTGCCAGTAACGCGTTCCTTGTCAAATTCTGGTTGGGACAACTCGCATTGCGTGAGCCTGTTTCGAATGATGGATCAGACTACAATGAGATAGGATCTTGACACACAGTGGCTTTGAGTACTAACCCTATAGGCTTCCCTCTGCATTCCAGCATGAGGAGATCCAGGCATAGGACACTCTTCGGCACACTCTTGCAGGCCTCCGTGAGGACATCAGAGTCCATGTAAGGACCGAATGGTTCTTCTAGAAGGACGCGCAAGGAGATAGGTGGCATTAAAGCAAGTTTTGTACTTTCGATTTATCCAAAAAAAGTCGAAATGGCTCAGCGCGACTGCGCAATGCACGACGCGCCTTCGATACGGAGAGCACGTGCTGGAAGGCCACACATCCGAAAGAGGAAATCAAGGCTGCTTAGCATGTCGCGCTCGTTCCACATGTTCATGCCTTTCATGGCCGGCGACCTCGACGGCGAGGCAATCTCTATCCCTATTGGCATTACAGTCGGCCTACTTGCTTCATTTGTACAATCCTTAGGTCTCACTATCCAGCGCAAGAGCCATGTCATAAACCAATCGCTGCCGGAGGAACAGCAGAAGGTGGAACGCCGCAGGCCGTGAGTGCACTGCGTGTCGTCTCTACAACGGTTTCATTACTCATGAGGATGCAGTCTATGGCTGTTAGGCTTTGGTTCGTAAGGTTCTAATGGACATCTGCGTCCGCGTGCTAATCACGATGCACAGCAATATTCATCTCATCAAACCTCTTTGGCTCCGTCTTTCAGATTGCCTCCCTCCCCGTCGTGATTCTTGCGCCACTGGGCGCCGTGTCACTTCTTTGGAATGCCTTCTTCGCCCGCATCCTCTTAGGAGACGTGTTCTCCGTGTGGATGCTCATCGGGACGCTGCTCATCGCCGGCGGTGCCGTCCTCATCGCCATCTTCGGCATTGTACCTGAACCAACCCACTCTCTTGAAGATCTACTGGAGCTGTTCAATCGCCCCCTGTTTATTGTATATTTTTCTCTCCTAGGCCTGACAACGATAGTCTCTCTCGCCATCGTCAGTCGCCTGTGTACTTTTCTCCTACGGGCTTCCACTGACATGGCAACGCAGACTCACATCATTGAGTATTCCTATAAGCGACGCATCTCATTGCCTAGTGTCTCGCCACCACTGTCTCCCCTCCTTGCATCGAACACTCAACCATCTATCCTGACGACCGCAATGACGGATTCATTCGTCGCCGACCCCAGCGAACGGACACCTCTCCTCGACCGCAAGCCTCATCCACGTTTCGATGACCGCTCAAAGTCCCCGTCTCCCTCAGGCAGCTCGTCCAGCCGTTCCATTCTCTCCAATGTTATCTCCTTAAAGACCCAATCCACACGGACACCTCTCTTTATGGCTGCCTCCTATGCATCATTCTCAGGAATCATCTCTGGCATGTGCCTCCTGTTCGCGAAGAGCGGAGTAGAGCTCCTGATGCTCACTATTGGCGGAGACAACCAGTTCTGGAGATGGCAAGCCTGGGCTCTCTTACTCAGTTTGGGAGTCTGTGCTCTCCTGCAGCTATGGTACATGCACAAGAGCCTGATTCTGGCAGACCCAACTGTCATATGTCCACGTGCGTCCGCTGACTTCCGGTGTTGGGTGTTCCACTTGCTGATCGTCGTGCTTGCATAGTGGCATTCTGCTTGTACAATCTCTCGTCCATCTTCAATGGTCTCGTGTATTTCGATCAATTCTCCCTCCTGTCCACCATGCAGCTTCTGCTCGTCCTGCTTGGAATCTTGATCCTGCTCGCAGGCGTTTGGATCGTCAGCTTCCCGCCTACTGGCGGCTACAGCATAGGTATCGGCGCCTGGGCCGAGGACGACCGCGACGATCGTTCTGACATTAGCGCAGACGAGTCCACGCTACAGAATGAGAGCGAGGACGAGGAGAACGATGACGAACCACTGCGTCGTCGCTCGCGCGCTATGACCGTGCCAAGCAGCTCATTCGGCGAAGCCATCGGCATGGACCGCGTTCCGCGAGAAGTCGAAGTCATCGCACAGCCCCCTTCACCCGTCGCCCCGGCCCATGTCTCCTCCCCCATCTTCACCACCTTTCCGGCACGACCACGCCGGCTACCTACCAACTCGCTTCGCCGTTCTCGCTCATCGTATGGGGGCGAAGGCGCAGTGCCGACTTCGCCGTCGTCTCGGCGACGACGCACCACGCTCGCAGCGCCGCTCAGCGTGCAGGGCCCGCTTGCGCCGAACGCGCCAGCGCTGCCCGCGTTTTCGATCGGACTGTCGCCGATGAGCCCGGGGTTCTCGCTCGTCCCGACGGAGAGAAGGCGGAGCAGGGTGGGGGCGGAGAGCATGTGGAGGGCGGTGAGCGATGGAGATGTCCTTCGTGGGCATGACGTCGAGGCGGGGCAGGCCGGAGCTCGAGAAGAGGGGTCGCCTGAGCTTGCGACGACGCGGCCCGCGAAGGGGCGGTGGAAGCTGGTGCACAATGTGTTCGGAACGTTGAGGAGATGACGAGCAGGCAAGCGGCTGAATTTATTTATGCGCAGGGCGATTGCGCTATATTGCATTTAGCACCACAAGCGACTTGTGGCGGACGGCGTATGTTGTGATACGTATACCTTGTAGACGGAACTAGGACCCTCTCTTTCTTCGATCTCTTTTCTCCATATTTTCTTAATATTGTATTGGCACGTATCTCCATCATACATAGGTATGCATACATAGCGCATCGGGTAAGCCGATGGTTCGTTCGAATTGGAGTGTCGTAAAATTCCTCCTAGTGGCGTCATCCTCAAGACTCTCGCGCGGCGTCGGTAGTAGCAGAGGGCAAGCTTAGACTCGGATGCAGGTTGCGTTGAGCCGTTGGGAGCATGTGCACGGGAGTACAAATGCTAGCCCATAGAGGGCTTAGCGCGCGCAATATCTGATGCGCATAAACGTCGACAGAGAAGCAGAAGACTATAGTTCGCAATATCATACACCCGGTCTTGGGCAGAATAGTCGCACGGATGGTGGTCACGACGGCCCACGGGCTGCGAATGGACAAAGTTCGGGAGAAGCTGGCTAGCGCCAGAAGGACGCGAAGGACTTCTGCACTATCTCCTCCAGTGTGAAGAACAAAGTCTGGTGAGAGAGCGAGAGCTGTCCGCGCGCCAGGTATGCGTCGGCCACTGCATTGCACATCGGCCGGAGGAGGTCCGGGACTGCTCGCCAGCGGTGGCGAGTAGATGCGCCTGCGATTTGTGCCCTCTTCGATCATGGGCAAATATGTAGCGCGTCAGAATGCAACTTGAATCAATAGGGGATGACGAGGCCCAGGAACACGTAACAGATGGAGAGACTGGCAACTATCTCATGAGCCGGGTACGTAGCAATCTACATGCAGTTCTGTCAACATACATCATTTGAGGAAGAGCGGCGTAGGCGCGATGCTGGTCGAGGTCCTGAGTGGCGTTCAGTCGCCGGGAGGATGATACGTTGCGACCTCGGCTGTGGACTATCGCTGCTGCCGACGCGGAGAAGACCGCAGAGGGATGCTGAGCAGTGCCTCAGAGGTGCATGCAGCCTCCGAGGTAAGGGGCCCCACGGACGGAGAACGAGCAACGAGCACGTTTGGGCAAGCCCGCGAATCTTCGTGAGATCTCTTAGCGCAGAGCGCGATTGATAGCCGAAGTGAAGTTTCAGCGAGCATCGGATCGTGGGGTGGCAAGGCGGGAATGCTTTCCGGTCTTCAGCTGGGCACGCTGGTGGGTGGGAGGGTTAGTGCGTGCGCGGCGGAGAGGAAATTGAAGGATGTGTTGGAGAGACAGAGCAGCCGGTCCCAGCGCAGCGGACTGAGCGCCCGCGAATCTCACATGCTTCTCGTCTATTTCACGTGACCGCGCCATCCTCTGCTGCGCTGCGCCGTCTTGGATTTTGGCCTCCACCGCCCTCTCCGTTGCTGCGGGCCCGATGTATACAGAGGACGCATCGTCTGCCACGGATGTGGACGAAAGAACTGGGATCGACAGCAACGCCGGAGGAGAAGGGCCAGCAGTCGTTAGCGAGCGTGAGATCGGATAGTGTATGCGTGAGCGCTTGGTAGAATGTCTGACCCCAGTTCAAAAATGATGGTAATTCGAAGTATAATCCATTTCAGTGTGCGTATGGCGACCGCCTCGGAGCCCCCCTCCCCTCCTCTACGCTGCTCCCTCCACTTCTTCCTCCTACAAGGCGCAGTCCCTGCCTCCCCACCCTCCTTTGATTTCGTCCCCTCTTCCCCTCTCTCCCAACCCGTCAGCGCACCATGCAAGTACGCGCCGACTCACCTGTCCAGCCCGCCGCAGGCACCACAGGCACCAGCTGCGGCGAGCCAAAGTTGAAATCGCGTTGGTCAGACGACGAGAACAAGAAGTCTCAGGGTCAACGTTCCGTCGCCCGCAAGCCCACCCAAAAGTCCACCCTCAGCCTCCAGTCCGTCACTAGCAGCTTTAGCTTGCCCCAGTCGCGCCCCAACTCCGCACGCACTCCCCGCCCAATCCCAGCGCCTGACCCGATCATCACCATTTCTGCCTCCGACCATTCCAACTTAGACGCGCTGGACAACCACTTCACTCCCAGTTCCTTCTTCCTACGCCCCGCCACCGCCGACAGCGTGGCTACCGCCGCCTCCGACGACCTTGACTACGTGACTGTCGAACGTCCTGGCCCAGTGTCTACTGCTGTCGTGGCTCGGTCAGATAAGGCAGCCCGGGTTCTCGGTATCAGGCATCGCACGGAGATGGAGCCCATCCCGGCTTCCAACCGTTCCTCGCTTGCTTCCGCACGTTCTGCGCCTCAGAACGCCGTGGTTACCGCGCCTCCTCCTCCAGCAACAGGGCCAACGTTGCCGCTGGCATCGCTCTATGTCGTATGCGGCCTGCCGAAAAGCCCGCATACATGGACTCTCGCAGATCCGGATTCCGTGATGGGATTGCATCACAGCGAAGGCGCCGTGGGCAGATGGTGGAGGCCTGAGGTCCTGGGGAGCACAGTGAGCCCGGGTGCTGGCGGTGGCAAGCGAAAGAAGAAGGGCAAGAGCGAGGAGACAAGCACCATGTTCAGCAGCTCTGGTCACCTCAGCAAGCAGGAAGTGGGCAAGATGCTCTCGAAAGCACTGAAGGTGCGCTGCTTCGCGATGGTCTACACTGCACGCCTGCTCACGTAGCCCCCAGCTCTCCTTCCCTCGCGAAGTGGAGATCATCGCATCTACCCTTCAACCCGCTTCAACGGTGCATACCTTCACTTTCACGCTCCCTGCGCCATCAACACCGCTCAACCCATCCGCATCTACCGATCTTCTACGCGCCTCCGTCCTCACCGCGAACACTGATCATCATTCTTCCATTGTCTCTTTCCCTTACGACGATCCGCTCGCGCGTGCACGCCCTTCCTCCGCATATCTTGGTCCTGCCTTCGCCGGATCCCCCGCACATGGCGCCGCAGGGCGCGTTCCTGACCTCAGCGCAAGCGCGAAGTTGACACCCAGCAGCCAGATTACGTATCACGGCGTGTGCCTCACCGTGTGGTCGCACGCGGACGCGGAGCGCACCGCAGCAATACGGCGTGCGCTTGAGGCGAGCCGCTCGCGCAAGGAGAGCGGACAGAGTAGCCTCGTCGCTGCGCGCATGAAGGGACGGCTCGGCTCGGACGCGGGCAGCACGAACGACCCGCCGGCTCAGGCGCGGCGCCGGGCGAAGCTGAGCGCGCGGGGCCCTTGGGGAGCGGGCACGGATGTGGACACGGATGGTGAGACCGACGGTGAGGGCGGAGGCGTGAGTGAGAGCGACTTCGATGTGGCGAGCACGGTCGGACACGGGCCTGGAGAGAGTACGCTGTTCTTGCCAGGGGATACAGTCTTCTGGCTACCATATGCATTGAGTGGGTTGATTCTAGTCAAATTCGGAGTAATATTGTGCTGACCACGTTCCCGCGTAGCGCTGGTATCGCGATACCCCATCTATGATCTGATGCGAGACTATTTGACTCTTTCCTGGGCCCGTTTCTCCAAGGATGTCCAGTCGCACACGCTGCAGATTAGCAAGATTCTCTCGCATCCTGCCCCGCGGCCTGGCGAACTCGTGCACCTCGATGCTTCGGCGTCTAGTCAGCATTCGTCGAGCCCAGGCGTCGAGACCAGCTTGGAAGTCGTCGCGCGTTTCCCTGGCGGCTTGGACTTTGGGCGCGGATTGGTCGACGTTAATTTCACCATGTGGCCGCTGTTCAAATGCTTGAATATCGATAATATCTTGACTATATGCGAGGTCAGCGAGATGTTCTCATGTAGAGATGATGTTCTTTTACTGATACGCACATTGATTGACAGATCGCCCTTGCACCAACCGGTAGAATCCTTTTCTTTTCTCGACATCCTGCCATCTTGGGTATTGCGGTACATACTATCAAGTATCTTGTGGAATTGCGTGGGTGGAATGGGGTTGCACTCCCAACGGTGCACTCCCGCGATGCAAAGATCTACATTGACGACCCTGGTCCGTGGATCATGGGCTTGGCTACTGAGGCACGGTACTGTGTCCGTCCGCCTCCTGAGGTGTGCGCTGTTGACTTGTGAGTGGATGTTGTCACCATACCATCAAGCCGGCTCTACTAAAGGATAGCATTCCTTGTCAGAGATATCAACTACCTGAACTGCCCGGCACCTCCTGCTGGGATAGTTTCAATAAAGCAGCAGCGAGATAGGTACAGGCAGAAGCTATTGGCTGCGTTCGAACCTCACTATCACCCTGACCACTGTGTCCCGAGGTTAGTGGCAGCATATATGCTTACTTGATCACATGTAACGATATTACATTTATAGTGAGTTCAAAGAGGCATTCCCTGCGGGCCGGTTCCGTCCTGTATGCAAGATACAGGCGAAACGTGGTGCAGCGTCTACCGCAGTGGCCGATATGGTGAAGCCGCCGGACTGGTGGCATTCGACTAGAATTATCCAGGCCTTCGACAGTGTCCTTGCCGACAAGGTATGTTTCGTCGTGTCGGTTCTTGTCCTGGAGCTAAGTACGCAATATGGCCATGATGACATAGATGAAGAAGCCTTCGCTGCTCAAGCGTATAAGCTCCTTCGGAGCAGTCCGCCCGCCTCCTCGGCTGACACCTGCGGAGCAACACATTCAGCACTCCATCCGCAAGCGAGCCACCGCCTTCGTTGATGCTCGGGACGACCTGGAGACCAAGATTGGGCGGTTGTCACGTCGGTTGAACTTCTTGATGACGGAGTCGGATTTGTGGCGGGACAAGTTCGTCACGTTTGAGCAGTATGCTGAGAAGCTCAGCGTGGAGGCGAGCGACCTCCGGTCGAAGATCAACAAGGAGCAGAGGGAGACGAAGAGGCTGTCGAGCATGGTTACGATGACGACAGCAGAGAAGGCCAAGCTCCAGAGCCGTAAGTCTTGTTTTCTCATTCCTGTCCAGAATTGATAAGAGCTGTGCAAACAGAATTGAGAGAGACCGAAGATGCACACAAGAAGGCCCTCACGGACCTTGAGAACATGAAGAAGGAGATGGAGAGGATGGAGGAGGAGCGTGCGGAGATGATTGCTGAAGTGGAGGCTCAGATTGAACGGGCGCTCGAATCCATGGCCGTTGAAATGAGTGATTCGGAATGCGGCTCTCGGCCTAGCAGTCGTATGTCCTCTAGATCTGCGCCAACCACATACCGCCGGCCTACCGAGCGGACAAGGCCCCTCCGCTCGTTCAGTACGGAGTCAACTCTGGCCGAATCGTATGAGGGGCATGGACGCGAGAGCGTCGAGTATCACAAACTCTCGAGCAAGGACGCTGTGCCTGAGGTGGACGAGGAAGAGGAGGTCTCGAAGAGGGCGAAGCGGTTTTCGGCCAATCTCATGGATATGGCTCAGGATGGGATGTCTGCGGTGGACGAGGGCATCAGCCAGAAGAGCGACAAGATCACTCAGAAGGTGCTAGAGATTCAGCGCAAGGTCAGTAAGCTGTTCGAAGTATATGTTGCACTGGACTCATCCTTTGATTAGCTTGAGTCAGCACTCGCCGCAGAGGCCCAACGTCGCTCGTCGGAAAGCCAGATGAGCGAAAGCGACCTTTCGGAATCCTCAAGGGCTTTTAGAGCTCGTTTAGCGAAGAGCGGCAGGCATTCTAAAAAGCATCCTAGAGTCGGCGCCAAGAGAAGCTTTGCTTTGTCGCCTGCTAGGAGCGCTCCGAGCATCGCATTCAGTTCTGACTCATCTCCATCTTCGAGTCCTCCAGAAGCCAGTCCCATTGACCAAGCTATCGCCTCGAATTCCGGAGTTATCAAAGCGGAGGGGAAACGCGACCACGAGTCGGTAGACATTCGCGACCTGCCGTCCCCGACTTTAACCTTGACTGTTGGTCGTCCTGCGTCACCCGCAGTCATTACCCCGACGACACCATCATTGTCGTTCGGTCCTAGCGCTGCCACAGATGATGAAGACACAGATTTCCAAAGCGCCTATTCGGCGAGTCCCCGGGATAGTCACGGGAGCTTCGAGGGTGTCACTGTGAACGCTGGCGAGACTAACGACAGCGAACATAGTACTCCAATTGCAGTGCATCATGCCGAATTTAGCGTACCAGCATCCAAAACTAGAGAGCGAGGATCTAGCGCTGGCACCGCGACTGTACCCCGTCAGACCCAAGATGCAAGGGCGAGTGAAGACATCGTGATCGTCGCTCGCCCGACTACTCTCGGAAGTTGATAATTCGCCTATACCATCTACGCATACTTGTTCATCTACTGTTCTGTACTGGATCTTTTCGTGCGGTTCTTAATCAATGTCACCCTTGGTGTCATTCTCAATCGTTCATTTCAATATTACGCAGACCACCGTCGAGTCTAATCATGTAGTTTGGCAGTCTTTGCACTTTCACAATATCATCTATTGCACCATAGGCTCACGTTGAGAGACTGGTATCAATACATTCCAGATATGTTCTACAGGGACGAGTAAGTATACACATTGCTATTATGAGTCCATACGCCGTCGAGCATTGAAGACCTTGACGACTGCTGCGACTTGACCAAAGAACCACGTCTGCGTGTTCTTGTCAGGAATGCACACGAATTTGTCATGGTCTTTTCCGGATTTATGTGCAAATCGGATGCCCGTATCTTCAATTGTGACCCCCTGGACGAGAGTTAAAGGAAGATCCCAGTCCAGGCGCAACTTGTTCGACCAAAATGATAGCGCTCTTGAAGCGGTTAGGAGCACCACATTGTCACCTCCTGGTAGATCTGTGCAACGTTAACTACAAAGTTTGCCTCCTTATGTCTGTAGGGCTTACTGATGTGAGCGACATAGAGCTCATCACGATAAGCCCCCTCATTGAGGTCCTTCATCCAAAATTGGCCGAGGGCCTCACGGTTTGAGTACGGCTGCATAGTGCATGAGACATGAAACCTTCCTGTGTACACGAGACAACTTACAACAAGAACGCCATCAGCCGGGGTCAGACGCGGCTTATCATGCATGAGTTTGCATTATTCATGTACGAGAATGGCGAACGCTTACAAGTCTGACACGATCGCGCGCAGGAACGTCGAAGACAGTGGTGGTGTTGCGGATACCTAGCAAAAGTGAGCTTAATCTCGAATTAATAGATGGATAGACAAACCTTCACTCAAATTGGCAACAAGATCGAACGCGCCTACGACGGGCTTCGTGACAGCGCTAATCAAATCCATGTTAGCACAGAACTACCATGATCACGGCTACGAACCCTATCAGGCCCTTTCCGACCCCTTTAAAGAATCCCTTTGCTCCTTCGGATTCGGCACCCTCCAAAGGTTTGGTCTAACGCAATGTTGAGCAGAAGGCCACGCCATATGGGAGAGATCACGTACGACCATCCCTTCTATGCCACTAGCGATGCTGGTCGCGAAGGCATCTGCGCCCGCGGTAACACCGTAGCTATGCGTATATAAGCCTCACAAATATTCAATATTGGCAAGCAGCTCACATTGCATGGCGAGGTCTATTCCGTCTCTGATTCATCCGTCGACGAAGCTGGAACTCAGGATCAAAGGTAGTCGCGGATAGCCCTGATTTGAAGACGACTGTGAGGGACATTGTTGAAGCAAGTTCGTAAGAAGATTACCTTTGCCGACGCTACTGGTAAATTTGGTCATGCTATCGGAGAATCCGAAAACAGTCTTCTTGACAAAGCTCGCTGCACCCTACGTGACGGTGAGCATCTACCATTTGTAAACATAATTCGTCAAGTACCTTGGCAATACCAACACCCAGCTCGGAATTACCGTGCATTACAGCGCCATTGAAGGGCTCGTAGAAAATGTCCGCCACTCCAGAGCTGACATTGTTGAACAATCCAACCGGATTACCAATAAAGTCTGCTGATCCTAGTATCCGATACAGCTGTCGTAGAATCTCCTGTTGATAATGATGCATGATTCTGCCCTGTAAATCCGGTAAGGTAAGGCGCATGTCTTTGATTGCAAGCGCATTCATCTCAAGGGCAGCATCGTTGACATTGCCAACCGTCATTACGATGGCGTTCACGACGACGGCGAGTGGATTGCGTAGACTCAGTCTATATCCAATCAGCTATGACAACGGCGCCATTAGAGTTCACTCACGTGTCTTCATTGCTGACCTTTCCGGTAAGCATGAAGGAGATGGAGAGACGGATCGGTTGCAACTCCAGCACCTCAAAATATAGGTCTTGTCCATCCGAGAACTCATGAGGTTCCGGAATCTCTTCGGGGTGTTGGATGAGAACGCTGCTTCAGCGTCAAACAAATCATCCATAAAATCTGTTGATATCGCTCACTCCTGCTGCCCCTCATCCCAAGATGCTCCTTTAATCTTGGTCAAATCGAGCACAGCCCATAGGAAGCCCTCGTCCGCCTCTATAGTCAACGCTTGCAAAAGGATTGAACAGTACTTCACGAAAAACACCCCATGTGCTGTGGATACGGGTAATATGATCACATCGAATATAAGACAAATATACAAACCTTGATCTTTGAGCCAGATCACCGAGCCTTGAACGGTTGGAAGAGACGCGACACCGATAGATTCTTGCGAAATAGGTGTGGGCTGGAGAACCACAGGGAACAAGGCATCATGCAGCTGACTGTCTATCTGTAGAATGCCACAGGATAAATTGACCGCTTGTGACATAGCGCTGTCTGTGTATTCGAATTTAAGAGCATTCGCCGACAGGTAGGCAACCTCCGTCATCCTACGATTGATGAGGGATATGCCAACACCTTCCATATCCACGGTGACAATGAGAGAGGGGTGCGTGTCCGCTTGAACAGCTTCGAAGGCATCCTGGCTGCCGCTTACAGTATCTTGCCTATTCAAGGATACAGAAGTGCTGCGCTTTGGTCGATATAGGCTCTGCTCTGGGTTGTAGTTCGTAATCCGCAAGATTTGTTTGTGACCATCTGCCCGAACATCCAATGACACTGCTCGCACGCTCTGGCGCTCCTGCTCACATCAGAAGATGTGATTTTATGTGTGTGACGGGAGACGTACTGAGAATCTGAAAGGCACAAGATCACCAATCTCCATGACATCAACAGCGCGTCTGAAGTCATTAACTGCGAGTACAATTCGTTTGTCCCTCGCAGCTGGATAGTCCCATGCATAGTCGACTCTTGATTGCTTCGGGAGATTATACCTTGACACCGACGTTGGTGGAGCATCGATATTGGAACGCGTTTGATCCTAGAAAGAGACATTAATTCGGTTATGGAACGTATGCGCAATCACCTACCGACTGGTAGAACGTGAATGTGAAGTCACTATCGTTTTCAATCGTGAAAGGCCATCCTTCAGTCGCTTCGAAAATGAAGATGAAGATTGTCGATCCCTCGATCTTCACGTCTGCTCTCATCAACTGGGCCACACCACTTTCTCCGGTTCCGTACAGACGGAAGTGTACTGAACCAATGTCTTCCATGTTAATAGGTGCAGACCTACGAAATCAGTGGGTTATGCACATTTAACGAGGCAATCCACCTCACCATTGCGCATTCAGACCTGGGAGTGCTATAGTTAAAAGCTTTTCTTCGCCAGTACGTATGAATTGGAGAGAGCAGCGTTCCCCAGGATCTAGAGTGGAACGTCCCCGCGGTGCGACCCCGTGCTCGCGGAACGCGATGGCTCGCGAGAAGTTGTTCTTGATGATGAATCTCGGAGCAAGGGTGATCACTTTGGTTAGTTTATACTTTCCGAGTCCCTCCGACCACGAAAGTCCGATATGGATTTCCTCTGATCTTTGAACCTGCGAAGGTACGGCTAGCCGTGTGTCGGCAGCGGGGGCATCAAGAGTTACGACCTATAGTGAATCTATCATCATCACCATCGTTACGAAAGAAGACGCTTGATTCATACAGAAGACCACACTGAGTCGCCTATTCTGAAGGCGAAATCTTTTCCTTGGTCGTTCGGGTGAGAGAGCACTACAGAAAGAGATCTTCAACATCGGCTCAGCAGGTGTATAGAAGCCCATACTGAATGGTATTGGTTTGGCAAGTATTTCTGCAATTCTCCATCAGAAATGTTCGCTCCATGCAGCCTGGAAGCACGAACCTCGTCGTGTTTCGCCCGCCATTTCTTGCGACGAGGCGATGCGATTGGACATTCCTGGCCGTACAGCAAATGGCAAGGACGTCTTGTTGATCACCAAATACGGGCAGTATATCTGAACTTTGAAAGAACTACCACCATCGACATGACGCCTTGTTTCAAACTTAATCAGGACTATCTTCAAGAGATACGCATTGTTGGCGACGCACACGTAATTCAATCTCAGTTCGAGTTTGCGATCTCTTGCATCCCTCAGAACAAGACGATGCTCGATATCGAAGTCTGAGCTACCGTCGGTGTTGATAATGGCGAAATCGCTTTGCTTGAACGCTAGTTTGGATATTGAAGCGAGCTTTTACAGTTAAAGAACCAGAACACGCACGCGTCTCCTGAACCAGAATATTCAACAATATGAGATGTCCCAGCTCCACCGAATGCACAGGCATCACGCCACCCATTCGGAGATAGCTTCGCCAGTTTTGATCCGTGTCTTTGTCATAGATGCGATATTCGATATTATACGGCAAGAGATTCTCCAATTCGATGGGAGCACGTAATCTCACCGTGATCTTTGGGATTTTACTGGCAACAAGATGAGCATTCAATCACATGACTACTAAGGATCCCTTGCAGGATTCTTCTCACCGTGTAGTGAGTTCGGTAGCATTAGTCTCAACCCACACTTGGAAGCGGAATGCAGATTCGTTTGGTTCCGTGTGTGGACACTTCAGAGTCAGATCGCGCTTAGCCACAAGGTCCTCCCATCGGACGGCGTGTGACCACTTATACCCGAATCCCTCTGATCAAAGAAACAATATTAGTATGGCTAGCGAAAGCGGACGAAGGTGCTACACACGATCAGGCTGCACGCGTATCCTATCTCTGTTGACTGCCTCGATGGGAAGTGCATAGTCTTGCCCTGGTGCTATTGAATCCAGTCAGAAAAATTGTATCGCCGATATATCGAGCTCAGACATACCGATTTTCTCTACAGAATGGACCGGCTGTCCAGCCTCGTCCACTAAGGTCAACTCCAATGGATATAACGTATCGTTCACGACTCTGTATATGGACCGAAGCGTGACCACCTTGACGTTGCCCTGAACTCGAACCTCCACAAGTAATCGATGCGCATACTTGTCAGTTCGAGGCCTCAAAGAGAATGTAAATTCGCCTTCTCTATCTAGAGGAATACTTCGCAGAGGCTCCCATGGCTTGCCGATGAATTGCAGGCCTATGCTGTTATGCCCGCTGGAGGTCACATGCTTGACATTGTTGAGTCTAATACTGTACCATGCTTCTATTCGACTTACCTCGCGCATGGTCTTCCAATCGTCAAATCTCCAGTCCGCCATCTTGCCACTAGTGATCTGCTTGGAAGTCGTCTCCTTGACATGGGTGCTGCCGTCAACATCCGACCAGACGAAGATCGAAGACCCAGTGCGATTGAATATTCGATAGGGTGCATAGCTTCCTCGAGCTTTACGAAGGACACTTGCTCCCTCCTGGCCGAGCATCTTCATTGTCGAGATAGCAAGCTCGACGAATGTCGTCGTCACGTTGATATCCAGGCGGTCACGCGAGGATATGCTGGATTCCATGCCATCCGGCACAGAAGTCTTCGTGATCTGCACAAACAATCAGTTGGGTCAAAAGTCAGGTATCAAGCTGATTCATACCGATACCGTGAACGTCCATGGATCAATCACTGTCGACGAAGTGTTAGATGATGCGAAAATTTTTGAGAATCATATACAGACGCGGCTCCCAATGAGAGTTAGATATGTTCCAGTAACTTATATGAATCCCTAGAGTCGACGTTGCATGTAACTATGCATGTTAGCCTAATAATACCTCCGCAGGACATTATGACTTACTTCTCCGGACCAATCTTTGGCACCAAGAATGAATGGCTTCACTTTGATATGTAGCAACGGTTGCTCATGAAGATCTCCGATCAGTACCAAACGCAAACCGTCAAAGGATCCATTGAACTGCGTGAGAAAGGAACTCAGGTTAGGATAGAATTGAATGCAGCTCCCGGAGATTAACTTGCTTGTTCTTTCGAGACCAACACATGGGATTGACCGATAGCCTTCACATGAGAGCTTCCAGTTCTTGAGGCTTTCCGAGGAGACGTTCCAAGCGAGGGTCGTTTCGCCGGAGTTGACTGTGAATGTTCTCGACTAGGAGAGATCTGCTGAGATGACGCCGCTGACTGGGCATACAACTCGAGAGCCCGGTTAACGATGGTCATGATCAAGTCGATGTCGCGATACGAAGAACGAAAGATGATCGGTTTGACCGAAATTTGTATGCTCGTCATTTGGTGAGATGAATTCGATCGACTGTCCATCGATAGTGTCAGGTCCACATCATCCAGAAAGCGCACACTCTCCGAGGTCTCGCGGCCCATACGTGTAAGCGACATTCCAAGATGGTCTACACTGAGAGCAAGTATACCCTAGCATCAGGCTGAGTCAGCGTGATTATTGAGACGATGAGCGTGCGAGCGAACCTGTTGTGAGAGGAGGATCTGTTTGACGCTTAGACGGATGGCCTGCGACTCTGGGTCGGAATCATCTTGCAGCACGCTAATGGAGACATCATGGAGGTCGAGGCGGAAACCTATCTGAGAGGACGGCGTATCGTTTCGACCTGTACCATCCGAGCGATTACTAGCAATATCGGACTGGGGTGTAAGGTCAGCTGAGAATGGGCTTGTGAAAAATGACAACAATGCAATGACGGGATCGACGGCAAAGATGACCTTAGGCGAATCTATTGTCACGACCGCTAGGGCAGAATCGTCCGTATGAGACTTCGTGTATAAGAGCATTACTTGATTGCGTTCATGCTTCGCGGCCGGTATGATCTCCCGAAACTTGGAGTTGCCAGGTCGTGTATTGTTCATCGTCAATGATTTGAATATCAGTTGCACTTCAATAGCTCCATCTGCCAGAAGCTTCATCCGCAGACTATTGTGATTCAAGGCAAATCGCACTATCCCGTGTTCTTTGAGGCTGGACTCCATGATCGCTGAATCATCGTACAGATGTAGCTTGACAGCGTCAACCGTGACAACTAGATCCAGCGAAGTCCAGCTGCGCAAATTACCAGGCATCTCCTTCGGTCGCAATTCTGGTTGCAAGTCTACCATCGGTGTCGACGGAGAAGCTATCTGCGCGCTTGAGGTCTGAGGCGATACAGCGGAGACTTCGGTAGCTTGCGCATCGCCTTCGGGCGCACCGGCCAACACCCTAGGAATGGACTCGGATAGCATTATGAGCAGACTGTACTGCGTTTGAGTCAAATGCAAACGGACGTCGGATATGTCTATTGCAGCCTATCAAGACAGTTACAGAGAAAATATTAGAGAGAATAAAGTGTCACATGCCTGGGTATCTGGCTGGTCGATACTCTTTGAGCGATCAATCCCGCTAATCTGAATGACGTTTGCATCGATGTCGATGTCATCGACAAGCTTGAGTGCGAAGGACTCGTTCCCTTGGTAGTATATCGTCGATGCAAGCTGTATTCCATGAAGAGTAGCTGCGGTGTGGGCGGCGACGCCCTCATATCTATTACTGGCTTTGAATTCGCCAAGACGCAATGTGAGCACATCCTGCGATTGACGAGCATCAGATGGGAAAATAACTATGGGGGTCTTGATCGACACGTCGAACTGCATGCGTTCAATCTCTGACGCCCTCTGCGCCGCAGCCTCGGCAGCTGCATCATACAACCCTTTGAGCTTAGCAAGTTTCGTGACGAAGAGATAGATATCGTGCAGGGACTGCTCCAAGTAGTGCATTTTCAACGATCCGGCCTTGAGGGATACAGCTGACATGGCACCCTTGGAATTAATCTTATCCGCTGGGTCGAAGGTCTGATACTGGAATTCCGCAAAGTTATCTCCCTCAATTGAGAGAATTTGCTTGAACGCCGGGAGGGAAGTCTCTATGGGAGAGTCGTCGCACAGGTCCAGACTGCCTAGTCTGCCCCCGATGTGCATGGTATTTGCGCGCAAAAAAATCGAAACATCTGCCGTCGACAGTGAGAGCGTGGCGAGTCTGATATCGTTGTTGATGAGGATGACTACGCCAAATGTCAGCTCTGTACAGCTGTTTACGGCTGCCGTGAAAGCAATGATATACCTTGGATTCCGGCTAACTTGAGGACCACTTTGATCTTGTCTGAAACGCTGTCGTTTGCTGCCTTCTGCCCGATGAGGATCGCTGTATCAGCAGCAGCTACATCTGGCGAAGGCTTCGGGGTAGTATTCGTCCTATCCGGCACAAACGTAGTCATGATGAATTCGTACAGAGAAAGCACTGGTTCTGGAGCAGCACGGAAAATGAAAGTGGTGAATTTCACGTCGACGTTCTGATCGATGCCTTGGTATCTCGACTGATATTCCGGGGACAAAGGCTGGACCCTGTTATACTTGACTATCAAGAGGTCCTCGTTGTTGCTCTCCCCAGCCGAGGAAATGCATTCCATTGGTTCCTTGCCGGGCTGGAAAACGTTCATGGATACCGAGCTACATCAGGATTTAGTGCACGCCAGGACGGTGATGCAACAACTAACCTCAAGTTGATATCGACAGTCATAACATACTTGGCCATAGAAAAGGCAAGGGCAAACCGCTCGAAAGCGACATCGCCCATGGCTCTCTCTCCGCCATCCACGGTAGATTTGTAGAGAGATGCCCGTAGAACATCTACCTGGAAATTGAACTCCACGAGATGTTGATGCAGCGCGGAAGCCTGCTCTTATTGTGAGTCCATAACGATGCCATCACGATAGTGTGAAACTCGCATACACTTGTGATAGTCTCTCCAGCATCAAAGAACTCCTCCTCTTCATCTTCATGATCATCGCTAGCAACGGATGCAGTCTCACTTTGTCCATCATCTACACTGTATTCGGCCTTGCCGGAGTCAAATAGCCCTGACGGCAGCCTGAACGCGCCCGATACATGAGGACCGAGTGTCGGACGTGCGACTGCCTTGTCCTCATCACCATCGAAATTCGGGACAGTAACGTCAATCAGCCGCATAAGAGATTTGTACTTCGTATCGGACAGGTTGACCTGCAGGCTAGGCAGATGTCCCGAGATTTTGAAACGGGAGAGGTTGTAGGCAGTCGGCACTATGGAGTTCTGGACTTGCAGATCGAGCGTTATGCGCTCCAATAGATGCAAATTGTCGTGTCCTTCAGATGTCAACGCATCCATGCATGATTGAAGATCATTGCCAACGAGGAACTACGGAAGCATTGGTACAACCATACGCGCAGTCCACTAGCACCTACCTGAGTATCCTTGAGTCGCACTGACAGTCGGTCGTACATCATTGATTCCAAACGCTTGTAGTCCTCCTCGGTGTATTCCTGCTTGCGCTTCGCTTGGATTTCCTTAATAGCGTCCTTGTTGCCTAACTGGCTCTCGATGGCAATGTGTCCGGCGTCAATCACAAGATGCTTGCACTCGTGCGTCGTGATGCTGAATTGTCATCAGCAAGAACGGCACAATTTCATGCGGCACCACTCACTCCTCGGGTATGATGATGATGGGTGCATTTAGGTCCATGTGTACATCAAGAGTTTTATGCGTCTGCAGCGCATACTCGAGCCCCGCTCGTGTCTCTTTCCGTAGACCTTCCAGGGTTTGACTCGCTACATCCTGAGATTGAATGAGGCTACAGTCGTGTTTACGAGTCTCGTGACGTACCAAGAGCGCCTCAACCGACTCCAACTGACTAGAAGGCGGCTTGAAGAACTTGTATATCGCTTCGACATAGCCTCTGTGGTAGACGATCTCCATGTAGCGCATCTTCACCTGCAGTGCACTATCGGCTCGTTCATCAAGCGGATTCTGCTCGAATTTGAGGTAGAAGAAAGGGTCAACCATTTCTGTGATCTTTTCCCCTTCACGAATTGCTTGGGTCTTCACCACATCGCCACCGCCCTGCCTCTCCTGCACGTGCACTATCTGTTTGTACAGCGTGCTCTTCGTCGTGCCATCATAGACCGCAAAACCTCCAAGCGACACCGACGTCTCAAAGTTATCTGGCCTTTCGATGAAGGTGACCTGGAATACATCGGACACGATAGATGTGATTTCCGCATCGCGTCCATGCGGATCCATCTTCAACGCAAACGATCCCCGATCAAGCTGTGCAACGACACGTGTCTTGAGAGCGTCACGCGGCACTTCCAGGGATTCCGCGATAGCAGCCTTCTCATCGTAGTCGAGGACCTCGTACAGTTCTCTGCGTTGCTCATCCGTCATTTCTCCGGTGAACATGGAATCTTCCAGCTTTGATTCTGTCGTATCAGAAGAGCTGGAAGAGCCCCACAGCCAGCTGGACCAGCTCGTGCGAGCCTGAACCTCCTGCTTCTGCTTGTTCTCTTCTTCCACCTTCTTCCGTGACGCCATATCTTTGCGCAGCTGCGAGCGCGCGATAGAGCGATAGAACCGGAGGTCCTCATAAGAGAGCTTCTCTTCAAGAGACGTAAGTTCAGCCGCCTCCTGAACATGATTATCGCATGAGCTACGGAGCATGCCGGAGGGATAGCTTTAATGATAGCTTTAATGACTCACCGGATCTGAAAGAGGATTGAGCTGTTTCTTCTTGAACAACTCGAGATATCGATGGCGATCGTCACGTCGTTCGGCGAAATATGCCCAAGCCCACCTCCTTCGACGTTCATGTACCTCATCTAGAATGGCCCGTCCGGCAAAGCGGATTAATGCTCTTGGTCGATTTTGCTCGAACTCCTCGGTAGACGGGCGGTATCTCTGATACTACATGCGTGGTTATTGCTAAGAAGCAGCAGACTTCTCAGTCAAGGATTCGCTCACCTGATGCTGCCGCATGTAAAAATGATACATGTCGACCAGCGAGATGGCATCCCGATATTGGTTGTCATCCAAAAGCACACCGATTTCGTTGAAGAACAGCTGAACATCGAAACGTGGCGTGTCTTTCGTCAGTTCGTGATTCATCATAATCTGGAAAACCCATCAGATCATGTATACATTAGTCCTGTTGCGTTGCCTACCCTCCCTTCCCCTGTCACAGGCTTGAGAATGAACTGATGGTTCGGCATGTAGTCCCCTTGCGAGATCTGTGTTGCGCGGATTTAGCCAGCAAACTCTAAATTTGAGTACAGACGCTTCCCTGTTCAGTAAATCTTTGAATGAAATCCGCATGAGAAAGTCCTGCCATGCTCCCTGCATCGGTATCGAAATAGAGTGCTAGAGATTCGAGCTTGGCTAGCTATACATAATTAGATGTATATGCAGAATTTCGCCGAAGAACATCTGATCAATTTACCTTATGAATCGCGCCAGCCTTGCTATCAATGAACGCGGGCTCCCATAGCTCATTGACAGATACGGCAGTAAATCCAGCCAACGTCAAACCAGTAGCAAAAGGATGCTGCACAAGCGGTTAGAAACGCGTTTAATGCTAGGATGGAACGCCGATGCTTACTCCAGGAACACTCATTTTGTCCTCATATCGCATATGGATGTTCTTCACGGATACCTGGAGGTTATTCACAATTTTGGTAATGAGCGATTCGATCAAGCCTTGTGGCTCTGCAGAGTCTATCGGACATATGAGTTATCAGTTGAATGTGATAGCTTCCTACGCTGTCTTGCCTTGCGATACGTCTGATTGGCCACGCACATGCAATAGTTCAGCATTCTCGAGACGCTCCATTTTCGCCGCTTGTTTCCTCTTCTCTTCTTCTTCCGGATCATACGTGGATTCGGCAGAGGGCACAACAAGCAGGTATACATCTTCGACCAAGACTTCCACTGGTTGATTCCCAAGATTCATCCAGTGCAGGGAGAGCGTGAACTTTCCGAGGTGACCTGCAAGCATGTTAAACGTCTCATACGAGCATTCAAAGAGTCACCACACCTTCGATCACATCGACTGGCAGTCTGAACTTGTCGAGAGCGCCTTTCTTCAGCCGCAGATTCCTCAAGGTTACACGACCTTTCCGCACCCATCAGCACCTGAGAGTGAGCAATTGCCGGTTCACACACCTTGCCCGATTCCATAGCTGACCTGTCCCATGTCCAGATTCTCGACATATGGGGCGAGGAGGCGATTGAACACCTGTAACCGTGGTGCAATGAGCAGCCGACTCCGCATCAATCCTGAGCGATACACACGATGTTCAAGACCTCCTTGGCGGGGTCCGACCACCACACCATTGTCAAAACGGGCCCTGTGCTGTAAGCCAATCGCGGCGATATATGCGAGCGAGATTGAAGGCAACAGATACACTCGTTGTGGAGGACTGAGCGCCGCGAACACGTTCCTGTCTTGGACGTCACGGCCCAAAACGGTAATCATCAAGTGACTCTCACAACTTCCTCGATCACGTTCAGTGCCATTTTTTTTAATATCCCGCGTGCTACAACTGCAGTAGACAGCGACAGTAAGGGAGTCTGAGGTTGTGGGCGAAAGGCGGAGGACGGAGAGGGCGTGTATGTAGGTAGACTAATCGACGGTGTATGTACGGCAGGCATCACATTGCGATTTCACCATCGTCGATCGAACAAGTATTCGAACGACTGCGGTGACCGGCATCATGTTTAGCGGGACTGGGAAAGGATCAGGCCTTCAGGGATCTATTGCTCAGTGTTCGATATTCCAGAGTGGCCTTTTGGACCCTATGCTCCCGAAAGTACGTAAGGACCCTACTCCCTCCGCGTCCGCCTTGAAATTCCTCAGGCTGGCCAGAATGTTGGGCTGTATGTTGATCCATGAGGGGGTGCTTTAGTCTTTTGCGACGTACGATAGTAGTCGTGTTTTCGCACCGTTGCCAGCATTTATCGCTCATCTTCCGGATCTTTCCCAACCATCGTTTGTAGCAGTTAATTGCCGTAGCTTGCACTATCTAGACAGCGCGGTGCCCCGAGCAGGTCTATAGCATCCAAGGAACGAGACAGAATTAGCTACGCATTTCCCCGCTCCCCACACGCCCTTGCAAAACCATGAGCCTGAGAGTTCGATTCGGTAGTACATTTCCAACTACCATTCCGTCCACCCCCGCTCGACTATCCTTGCCTCGTCCTCTGCTCCACCGACATCGAATGGTGCTGTGACAGCGAGCCGCGAGCGCTCCGGGTCGGCATGTGATGGCATCGAGTTATTCGTTCAGAGTGGCAACTCTTTTAAAACCAGCTGACAGCCGAGAATTGTTCTCGAACTTATTTTGTCTCTGCCACCGATCAGTCCCGTGTAACGCTATACTTCCCGGGATGCTCCGCGAAGGGGTGCAACGAGGAGCCCGTTTCTACAATACATATAAGTACACTCCAGAGGGGACCTTAGAGCCCCGCTGCTCCAGCTTGACTCGCCATTCCCCACATTCTGCCCCACCATCCAGTCAAACATTAGTCTTCTGTCAAGATGATGTCTGTTATGCCACAGCCAGCCCACCAGCCTGCGCAGCTGCCTCTGCACGTCGACGACCATCAGCCCTTGGATGTGCAGTTGAACGAGGTGAGCAGCGTGCAGGCCCTACTGAGGTCGCTCGACGCTGATTGCAATGAATGTGTCGCAGCTGGGTGACCTTGAAGACGCCCTGGAACCCTTTGCACAGTAGGTCGATCCCCCTATTTTGTTACGTACAATCTGCTGAGCCTTCTTCTAGATTAATCCGTCGTTCCGGTCGTTCCGTGCGATTGCACTGCACAATTCCGACGATATGCTCCTCGTCGTATCCCACATGTACGTGCCGCACAGGCCCTACGTTGCGTCAGTCGTCTGATTGCGATCGAGCAGGTTACGACCTTCACGACCTTCATGATCTACGTTCGCGTTCACTATTATTCGTCCATAATTTGGTGGAATTGCTCCGCTCTTCGGGGGTAAGTTCTAACGTGGCATATCAACGAAGTGACAGCATGCTGAATTGATCTCATAGATAACTGCCTCTTATCGGCTGCAGCCGTCCAATTCCCCCATCTGTCTTGTCTGTGCGTTGCCGTTAGGGCTGGATGCGAACAAGATGAAAGCTGCAGCGGCAGCAGCCATCCAAAACGCGCACTTCGAGTCTAAGTATGTCGTGCAATCTATCATCCGCAGGGCATCGTCTGACCATGCCACGACAGGGAGAAAGCGTTGTTAGCTGACCTCCAGGACGGGCTCGCACTCATCATCACATAGCATCCTCGGACTCCCACATCTTTTCTACTCTCTTCCTCTCATCGGGCGACTGGAATCTTTTATACATCATCGTTTGTTTGTTCGACTTGTGTATCTATATCCGTCTAGCTATCCCCATCTGAGTAGTCTCCGTGCAGTAACACTAGTACCGTCTATAAGCTCTCTTGCAATGCATAACGCTATCTTTTCTTTTTCACGTGCCTTATCCGGATCAACGGCGTGTTGCTTATGCAGGATCATGCGGACAGGTCAAGCTAGGTTGCGCAGAACTGTGGCTCACCTTTCCTCCATATGAGCTGTTTCCAATTCCAGTTCCCCCCCCCCCCCCCCCCCCCCAATTGCCCCCATGCACCGTGAGCGGCCTTGGGGATCGGTACAGAACAAGCAGAGGTGGAGAGCGATCTCAGCATTGGGGACGGATGCGGCCGAATGGACGTTGAGTGGTTACGCGAGACTACCCTCGTCGCCCGCGTGAGTCGGAGATGATATATACGGTCATGTACAGGTTGGCGTTGAGTATACCGCATTATAAGGATGTCGCATCGTGGAATAATTTACCGCAGCAAGGTCGCCTTCACATGAAGGACACCTCCGAGCGTAAGTAGGATCGAACGATATATGCGTGGAGAGCAGAGAGCGTACATTGCGTTGGGAGTCCCCAGAGAAGCGCCGGGTCGGGTTCGGGGATCGAAATTTGTTGGAAGCACGCGCTTTTGCCAGCGACCTCGAAAGCGCGCTCCATAAATCAAAACAACAACCTGTCCCCTCCTTTTCTTTACCTCTTCCTTCGGTTCCCCATGGCTCCTCTCGCTGACTTCCTTGCGCGCACGGTCCCCATCTCGCTCCCAGACCACCTGAGGAGCTATGTCGTGGGGAAGACACCCTTGTCGACGCCGCAGGAAGTGTTCCCGGCTCTCGTCGCATACCTCGTCATCGTCTTCAGTCTACGAGCGTACATGAAGAACAGGCCGCCACTGAAGCTCCAGCGGCTCTTCCAGCTCCACAACATTATCCTCAGTGCTGGCAGTGGTCTGCTGCTCGCTTGCATGATCGAGGAGATTGCGCCGCTATACTACAAGAACGGCACCTTCTGGGCAATGTGCAACGAAGGGATGTGGACGGATGTGAATGCTGCTGCTCTTGCTGAGTCGACCTACTTTTGACTGAATTGCGTCCATAGAGGCTTGAGTTCTACTATTTGATCAACTACTACTTCAAGTACCTCGAGCTCATCGACACCGTGTTCTTGGCGCTCAAGAAGAAGCCTCTCGGTACGATGTCCTCGACGCGTTACGGCGCGTGTTGACTGATTGTGCACTGTCCTTCAGCTTTCCTGCACGTGTACCACCACTCTGCAACGGCTTTACTATGTTATACTCAGCTCAACGGGAAGACCAGCGTGGTACGTGGCATGCAGTGTGGCCTCATTAGATGCACTCTGACTATGCTGTGCAGCAATGGATCCCCATTTCGATCAACTTGTCTGTCCACGTTCTAATGTGTGAGTACGTGTCAAGTAGGTCTATGCTTTGTGCTAATAACGCTTCAGACTACTACTACTACGCGACCGCTGGTGGTGCCAAGATCTGGGTACATACCTTCTCTATCTGCTATCATTCGGTTTCTGAAATCTTGCCTGCAGTGGAAGAAGCATTTGACGACTATGCAAATTGCACAGTTCATCATTGACCTGTTCGCCGTGTACTTCGGAAGTGAGTGAGAGCCTTGCCACGGCTGGACGGCTGGACGGAATAACTGACGTCAGACTGAAGCTTATTCGTACTATGCAGCCAATTATTTCAGCCCACTACTGCCCACGATGGGTTCTTGCGCCGGCACTGAGTCCGCTGCGGTCTTCGGCTGTGCTATCTTGTCGAGCTATCTGGTCCTCTTCATCCAGTTCTACATCAACACATACAAGAAGCCGGCAAAGGGCAAGGCGCCCGTGGCAAACGGCAAGGCTGTAGCAAATGGCAAGCCTGTGGCAAACGGCAACGGTATTGCGAATGGTCATGGGTGCGTACCCAATGCCGGGCCATGTAATACATTTCTCATGTCTCGCTTCAGGCACAAACTGGAGTAATCTGTTCCGGGGCCAAAGAAGAACGTTCTCACGGGATCACCGGAGTCAGAAAACCTTACGACAGCAGTCCATGACTGACCATCATATCCTCGCTTCGTCGCAGAGATACCCGTTGGCGCGACATATAACAACTGCATACTGACATCGTCTGTTTACTATTTGATTTTCACTACCATAGGTTCATTTTAATTGTACATTGGGGTCAAGAAAACGTCGCGTCCGACCCAGCACATCCGGACAGTTCGCCGGGGTTTTTTATGTCTTTGCATACGATGTAGACTTGTGGAGTAGTAATGACGAGCGCTGGTGACCTGGGACAGGTTGGTGTTGGTGAAGATGTGTTCACTAACTCTTGATCCGACCATGATCCCGAATTGAAATGCATTGCGGTATTTGCAGCAGACGCCACAGGGGAGTAAAGATCTGATCTGACTGTATGCGAATTGAAGCTGTGCCATCACTGCGCTGCCTCGCATGTCTCGCCCCACCTGAGCACTCTCAAACACCTTGCATCTGCTCAACAACCTCAATCTGTCGAATTGCCTTTTGCACCAGCTTCTCAGTCCGGCAACAGCGGCACACGCGTGGATCTCGACCTGCCTGCCGCCAATGCACGCGTATGGGAACTGTTCAACCTGTTTGATATTCTCCTAGTTCCATACCCTGTGCTATAGTATACCTTTCTCTTGACTCCATACCATGTCGTCGATATCGCCCACCGAGCGGTCGCGTAAATCGGGGCGGCGGAAGAGCTTGGTCTCTGAGAAGAAAGAGTTCACCGTGCCTGTTGAGCTGTACGTTTCAGCGAAGGCCGCTTCGGCTCTGCGAAAGGTGCGCGAGACCTGTCAGCAAGATACACGTCGTTGTTCAGTGGTTTGAACTCGCACTGTCCAGCCTGCTGTACTGTACAGGAGAAGCCAGGATAGGCTGGACAAGCCGGGTGAACCGTCCAGGCTGAACGTACGCAGCTCTGCGGAAGGCACTGCCAGGAAAGTCAAGGGTATGTGAGCCAGCAATGTGAACCATTCCCTGGCATTCATGTATGCGCTATGTGAATACATCAGAGAAGTCAAGCTGGCTGAGTCTGGGTCGCAATTCTCTCGCTACTGGCCAGTGGAGAGTGGCCACTTGTAAGCTGATGGAAGAGGACGAATCTCCCGTCCTGAACGTCTATTTAGATGTGAGTGTTACTCGCACAGGAGTACCATTCAACACCCGCAGTGCTCACACTACAGCAGGGAGCGTTGTACCAGTCCGTCTACGTCTATGCGCTGAATCATACTGATATCCGGCCAATTCACCACTCTCTCTTCGACTGCAAGGACTGCCTCGGCATATACTGCGTCGCGTACGTGCTTTCCTGTCTTGCACATCCACCAACCGTCGCCGTGACTTGCTGATCGCAATCTCCAGCGGACAGATGTGGTGTGCATCCCCCATCGCCGAGCCCACCTTCCTCCATTTCCCCGACAGTGGCACGATGCACCTCTGGCTCTCCCTCCTTCGCGCACATGCTGTACCCGAGGTCTACGGTCGCTGGCTCGCACCAGCAGACGGTGGACTCTATCGCATGTGGCGCCAAGTCGAGCTCACGTGCCTTGAGGGCAGGAACCTCGGCGCCCCGCGCAACATCCCCGCATCCTCGTCCGCGATAGACGACCTCACGGCTCCTTCACTGGGCGACGAGCACGATGGTGGGACGGACGCGCTGGACATGGATGTGTACTGCGAGATTTTCGTGAACGGGTGCTTGTGCGGGCGGACGACGGTCAAGCGTGGGATTGGCGCGCCGGACTGGCAGGAGCGGTTCACGTTTGCAGACCTGCCTCCGTTCGAGAATTTGGAGATTGTGGCATGGAGGGAGAAGAAGTTGACAAAACCGACGATGCTGGGTGCGGTGCTCATCGTGCTGGTCAACTTCAGGCGGGGGGAGCATGTGGAGGGCTGGTTTCCTGTGCTGCATAGCACGTCATCTGCGAGTATGCAGGCAGGAGAGCTACGGCTGCGCATAAGGGTGGAAGAGTGCGTGTTGCTTCTCTTGCGGTGTACCGGATGTTTGACCGCGATTGCAGAGAGATCATCCTTCCCTACTCCGCATATGCTGGAGTGCTTCAGGTATTGTTCCGGTCGTCTCAATATCAGATCCTTTTCTAAGCCAAATTGGCCATATAGACGTTTAGCTCTCGGAACAGCTTAGATTGGATGTCCGACCTGGAGTCGAAGCTCAAACTCAAGCACATCTCGAAGAACATCATATCCATCGCGATCGCCAAGAACGTCCTCGTCAACGACATAATGGAAATCGCCGATCGCGAAGTTGACGGCACTCTGTCATGTGAGCCTGACCATCGTCGTAGCCTTCAATCACCCCTGCTAACGTGAACAGCGCACAATACGCTCTTGTAAGCTGTCTCCTCCCCCCTTCACTCATGTCCTGTACCACTGACACACGACAGCCGAGGCAATACCGTGCTCACCAAGACCATGGAGCTCTTCATGTCGTGGTATGGCGCAGAGTTCCTTGAGGCGAGCGTCGGCCCGACGATTCGCCGTCTGTGCTCTGAGAAGGTCGCGATCGAGGTCGACCCCGCGCGCAGCGGGAAGGGCACGAAGAGCACGGAGAAGAACGTCGAGCTCCTCGTCCAGTGGTGCCAGACGTTCTGGGACTGCATTTACAATGCGCGAGAATTGTGTCCACCGTATGTCGACGTCCTCATATCTGCGATCGTCCGATTGTCATGTGCGAAACGATGGAGCTGACACGTCGACGCCCCTAGCGAGATGCGGAAGCTGTTCCAACATATTCGATCACTGGTAGAGCAGCGATATCAGGTCAGCGACGAGGTCAACAAAGAACTGCCGTGTCAGAGCGTGTCAGCGTTCTGCTTTTTGCGCTTCATCGTTCCTGCGATATTGCATCCGCATTTATTCGGCATATGGCCAGGTACGCTTGGACCAGTATCTTGTTCCATGTGGTATCTCACGCATCATACCAGGCATGCCTGAAGTCCGTGTCCAGCGTAGCCTCACCCTTGTGGCAAAAGTCATTCAAAATCTGGCGAATTTAAATGCTGTCAGTATGTTCGACCTTTAAACGCGCAGCATGTCTGATGCATCTACTGCAGACCGTCCACAAGGAAGGTTTTATGCGTGGCGTCAAAGATTTTCTCTTGAGCAGCTTGAAGGGCATGACTGTTTACATTATGATTGTATCAACACCAGATCCAAGTCAGACCGACCAACCAACAGGCACATCCGTGGAAGCGCACGAGCGTGCGGCTATCATGAACGCCATTCGCCAGCGTGGTGCTTCTTCCCCCATACTCTACCGCGAGGCGACACCCGTCCTTCCACATCTTCTTGATCTTCCCAAACACCTCGCAGTGATAACCGCTGTCGTCGTGCGCTACTCCCGCTCACACGGCTACACCCCTTCGCGAACACCTTCAGGCGACTCCCATCCCTTTGATGAATTCTGTTTGAAATGCTTGGAGGTAGAAGAGCAGGCTCTGTACCGCGTCAGTCAGCTCGCCAGCCGGCCTCGGCACCACAGCTCCAGCCAACCCAGTAACTCCTCTCCTCTCGCTACGAACATCCCGCTACCTCCCTCTCCGTCTTCTCCCGCCAAGGTTCCTCATCGCAATCGCAACCTCACACCGTTCCGAAGCCGCGTGCAGAGGAAGAATGCCCGCCCTGCCACAGCGCCCGATGACTCCGAGTTCTCTCATTATGCACAGCCCTCCTCCGATGCATCTGTCCCTGTGAGTCCAATCAGCGACCAGCCAGGTCAGTGCGCGCACTCTCAATCTGTGCCTCAAACGAGCAGATCCGTCGATGAGATACGGACGAGGCCGCGGTCATCACATATGCCACGAGCTCCCTTCCATCATCAGCTGCGATCCTCATCGACCGATTCTGCCCTCCTGAGCAAGAGCAAGTCCGATCAGCTTTCCCTCAGCTCCAGTCCGACGAAGGATGCTCTCTCTGATGGGATAGATGACGTGCAAAGAAAGCGGAAAAGCCTCTTCCACGGGTTCCTGGCTCGACGATGATGAACCCATGTCTTCTTGCTGTTTTTACGGATATATATTACGAGTGTCAGTAGCAATATATGTACTATGTAACTCCATAAATCGTTCCTAGCCAATAGCGAAGTAGATGTCATGATAAAGTGTCCGCACTGAGTGGCTTTTGTATCTGTTTCTGCACTTCCGCTGCGACATCTTCCGATGTACTCCGCACAGTTACACGACAAAGCTGCAACAGTGTTGAGCAAAGTTCAGCAGTACGAAGTCTATGCAAACACGTACCTTCGCTTCCCGGTTGGGCTCTAGCCTCATCAAACAGCCCACCTTCCCATCCACCGACATGTGCAATATGCCAGCACCGACAATGTTGTCTGGATTGGGGTCGATCTCGTCGAGGATGTTCAACGAAAAACCAGACACGATCTGACGCTGCTTCTCTCGGTCGACATAACCTGACTCAGTCAAATTAATGGGGAAGATGCTCTGTGCCTCTCGCGGCGGACCGCCAATCAGTCTCCATCGCTCGAAGAAGTCAGCCTGTCCGAGCTTGACATGTTCGATGAATTTTGTGAGCACGATCGGCAATCTGAGTGCGATGCTCTGCTGCGCGCCAGCGAGGTAGGACACGCTCAATATTGGCGGCTTCGTAAATGGTTTCTTGCATTCGACTTGAATCAGTTGTTGCGATTGTGTTCGGGGCGGAATCACATTCGGAGCGATCTTAGCGAACGTCACTGACAACGCGTCTGGCTCTTCGGTATGGAGGGTTGCGGTGAAGGAGATAAGAGGAGCAGAGATCTTATTGCCCATGTACACGGCGAGTTGTCCTAGATGTCCATGGTACCGCGACTTGATGCCAATCTGGATCTGGACATCCTCGTAGAGCACACCCTCGCTACTCCACGTGAGTTTGTCAAACCACCGCTCTACATTGGGGCCCACTGTTAATAGCGGAATGCCCTTCTCGGCAAGAGCCGCTGGTGATGAGGAGACCAGATGCTGGAAGGTAGAGGGTGTCTGTCCAGAGATGTCGAGCCCCATCAACGAGCTCGTGATATCGTTCGCGGAATCCTGCGTCGCTGAACCATTCCCATTCGCCTTCGTGAGTGTAGGTTTCCTCGTCGCCCTCCTAGATAGAGTGCTCTCTGCAAATGCGTCCTTCCCATTGAGACGGTTGAGGAGGGCGCTCTCTCTTGGAGGGAAGGGTGGGATCTCCTCGCAGACGTTCTGCAGCAACTCGTCATCATCTGGACGAGATGCAAGCGCATAGAATTCGCAAGCCCGCTGCTGCAGATCGACGTCCAGCACGTGTCGATACCGTTCGAACACGTTCAGCAGCTGGGGTTTGATCTCCGGAAAGACGTTGACCCACTTGATATATGTGGAGAGGAGGAGTGCACGTGTGGGTGCAGCGCAAAATTGAGACTTCGAATGAAGGACCTGGAACTGCTCCATCGGGCTGTATCCCGGATCGTTGGCAATTAAGTGGCCATATTCGCCCAGAATGTACCCTTAAATAGAACATGAGACATCTGGACGCCATATCGTCCTCGGAAACACGTACCGCCTACTTTAACGAGGCTCTCGTGCGATGAGGGCGACCTGAGATACTCAAATACCACTTTTGCAGCATATGCCTGCAAGTCCTCTGTGTTGGTCACGATTTGTACGACACGATACCAAACCTCTTCGCCGACGTGATCACCCGCCGCACTGAGCAGCTCCAAGATGGTATCGACATACCACTTGTAGGTACTAGCATACTTCTCGGTCAAAATCGCTATCTTCAGTACCATCTCCTCGCGTAGGCCGTAATCCGCGACTTTCAAGTATCGCAGCAACTCGCCAACGATCAGCTCCGAATTGTCCGTATCACACATACTGTAAAGCAGGTCGAGCGCGCGTCGACGGACCGAAATGTCTTTGTCCCGGAGAGACAGAATGATCGTCCCTTGGTGCTTCTTGATAGCGGTCAAGTTCTCCGTTCGCGCAGCCAAATGGGCCATCGTGTCCAAACCGAGATAACGAACGTTAGTTTCCTTGGAACTGATGAAGCGAGCCAAAAGGACAGCCGCGGTTGTGACGAGGGGTGAATTAGTATCGAGGTGAATGGCCAGGCTGATCGCTTCGAAAAGCACGGCATGCTGAGCATTATTGTGCTGGACGTTTCTTGAAGGTTCGGCACAATTGTTCATCATGGTCTGAAGCACGTCAAGCATGACCTTGCGTAATGTCGTATCCTCTGCGATTAGCTAATTTAGTCGCGATTCAGCAAAATGTGCAACATCGATCTGACCTGTAGGAGGATAGTACTGCAGTAATCGCAAAAGCTTCACCTGCAGCCATGGAGTAGGCACCTTGTAATATGCATAAGTTGCTTGGTATTCGTGTTGTACGACAAGCTACCAATGGGCTCAGTGTCATCGTTATCATTCGATACAACTCGGGTCCTACCCGATTTAATCTATCGACTGCTTTCTGATAGCATACTGCGTAAGCGTCAAGATGGTCTTGCGCTAGAGCCATGACAAGACTCGTGACGCACACCACTACGCCCTTAGCACGTCATCAGGATCTGCATGCCAGTCTGACATGTTAAATGTGCTCACCAGATCCATATCATCCATGATTGATACTATACGCAGGGCCCATTCAGCAGCGGGGATGACATCTGGATGTTTCCGGTATAGCCTGAGCAATGTCAACGCAGCTTTTTTCCTCACGAAGTTGGGAGATGTTCTGTGCACAAATTATTTTCGTGGAAGGCAGCAAAGATTGAATTACGCACGGAGAGATCAATAAACGGTGAACATCCTCCGTCAGAGCCTCCGCCATCTCCACTCCTCCAACGTTAGCAATGGCGTGCAAAGCAAGACAATTGTGGATCTCGTTGTTGTCATTCAAATCTTTGCGAATTGAGTTGACTACAAGTCGCAAGAAGTCCGAATTCTCATGCATCAGGAGCGTGACAGCCAGATAGCCCTGGTCCAACTTGAATCAGCTAACGTTCACCAGACATAGCCTGGAAAGCTTACAATCTGCTTCTCGCTGTATTTCGGACTCGATATGAGGTTCACAGCCTCCATGTGTCCGATGTCGACTTTGTAACCGAGGATATACGTGAAGATGACTTTGGCGACATATCTTCAAGGACCATGCGAATCAATACATCTGCCAGTGCCATTGTGAGCATCCTCACTTCTTCTTCTGGTATCCGTCCAGATTGCCATCTAGGCCGAAATTATTAGTCACACCATGAGATCGAGTAGCTGGCGCCAGCACACCTTTGAATCTTTTCCGGATATTAGCCATCTCCTTGTTGATTCTCTTCTCTTCCAGTTCTCTAACCCTTGCACCTCGGATGTCCGCAATAAACTACATAATTATAGCATTTAACGACATCTGCTAACGCATGGCGCTGTCCCGACTGACCTGCGTGAGCCCACGCATATTGGAAGCCATCTTGGGCAGATCGCTTGGGTCGCTTGGGCGACCAGTCCAACGGCTCGAATATCGGAGTGTAGCCTATGACCCGCAGGAAACACTAGAGAGACCAAAAAGAGCTGTGGCAGGCCACCGGAACAGCGAGCAGGATAGGTAGCAGTGGACCGGCACTGATGTAGCAAGGGAGGGGAGGGCTGCTCAAGCTGGCAGAAAGAGACGCGCAGTATATGCGGGAAGCCTCGGTCACGTCACATCACACGATCGCGTACGCCGGCCATCACTCGAGTCTTCATAGAGAGCGGTGAAAAACATGCATTACTGTATGTCCTTAGCATAACAAAACAAAATGTGAATCTACTTTTACACGACTTATTGTACCATATGTATAGTGAACATCTATATTCCAACGCCACTCGTACAACAACCATCGCTCACAGCCTCTTCCACAATGGACTAGGGGTGCTAGGCCTCGAATTGTATGCCATGTTGTGCGGTGTCGAGTATCCGGAGCGCGATCCGCCGCTGAATCCCGGCAGACGAGAGGGCCCGGACGACGGAGAGTCCATGGGTGTCCCAGGCCGCGAATTGTGGTGCGACTGGTTGGCAATGCGATACCGACTGTAGTTGTTCAAAATGTTGACAATGTCGCGCGTCATCAAGTCGAGCTCTTTGATCTCGATGCCACTGAGCGAGCCATCCACAGGCCCCTCATCCTCGTCGCCGGATTCAGACTCGCGCTCATCGCCAGGAGCACGTACGGATCGTCTACTTCGCGTGACCGACCGCGCTATGATACCCTCGAAAACTCGCAGCATGCAGGCCTCCATCATGACCTTGAGCCGCTCCGCTTCATCGAGAGCATCAGCCCTTCCCACGATGGGAAGCCACTCATCGCACTCCAAGCCTCGAGCAGTCACATCGACATGGTATGCACCGAAGAGGAGGTATGTCAGCGGATCCAGCCGTGTGGTCGTCACCAGGAACATCTGAGCCTGAGTCGAGCCTGCGGATATATTCTGGCGCTTCTCCGCGTATGCAATGATCTGCTTCTCGGTGATCACAGCGTTCGGCTCGTTTTCGAGGATTTCACGCTTCCGGTGATTCACGCTAGATGGATGAATGAAGACAGTCTAACGCAAATACATTAGTGAAATATCATTCCGCATATGCAAGACGAAAAATGTACCTTGTCATGTTGAGTGCGATATGTTTTTCCGCCTGTCCTGATTGCAAACTTCGGTTGAGTCGCAATCGCAATGAGAGCGGCGAGAAGTGGCCGAGAATTTGCATTAACGTTCAACGCCGACGGGACTATGGAGCGATCCCCTCTTCTTGGGCCTGCAGGTCCAACGACATCGCCACCTGCGGAGACGTCGATCACCCCGGCGTCGAACAGAGACTTCAGCAAATGCTCCTTGATCCTTTGAATCGTCAGGAGCGCAGGCTTCGCGAGGAAGTTTTCTGAACAGAATCGGTTCGCAGAAACGTAGTTGCCTTGCTTCTGCAAGTCCCACCAGGCGTTATAAGCATATAGTGTGGCAAGCGCGTCCGAGCGGAAATCCTCGGTCGTAAAAGAGTTCTTCTTGGCAGATGCTTCAGCCTTCAGGTGCATTGGAGCGACGAACGGATCCCGATTGGTCAGAATTGCAGCGAGGGTGATAGCATGGTCCAAACAACGGAAGAAACTGCCGAACAATACCATCCGACCCATCTGCACGTCAATTGGGATCTGTAAAAGCACGCGACCAAGCGATGTGAGGTTGTGCTGTTCGTCAAGTGCACCGACCATTTGGAGTGAATTCATAGCCGATACCACACGGTCAGGAGCCGGGGGTTCGATAGTTTCCGCCAGAACCTCCTCCACAGTCATGCCGGAGAAGTTGAGCGCCTTTACATGCATGACGACGTTGCTCAGATCTACACGCTTCATTTCGACCAACTGGTATGGGTGAAGCTTCTCCGCGAACTGCTTGCTGAGGATGCCATAGTATTCGCCCGGGCGGTGACGGCCAGCACGGCCAGCCCTCTGGTTGAGGTTCGAGGAGCCGACCCACGCAGAGACCAATGACGAAATGTGCCGCTCGGGGTCGTACCGCTGCTCCTTGACCTTCGCGGAATCAACGACATAGACGACGTCCGGGATAGTGACAGAAGTCTCGGCTATGTTGGTGGACAGGATTATGCGGCGGATACCCGCAGGCGGAGGCTCGAAGATGGCCTGCTGCTCGGCCACGGGAATGCTTGAATGCAAAAGGTGAATTCTGTACCGCGACTGGTCATTGAAGTTCATCCCGAGCAAGGATCTTGCATTCAATAGACATCGTTGAACCGCCATGATATCGTCCCATCCAGGTAAGAACACCAGAACATGCCCGTCATCCGAATTCCTCAGCACGTGCGCTATCGTGAGCGCAATGAAGGGTACCGGCAGCTCGAGCTCATCGTCCTTGATATCCTTGGCACTGTGATCATCTGCATCCGACACTACATCACTTGAGCGCGGCCTACCGCTTGGAGCAGGAAGCCGTGGCACCGGCGCATCGTCTCCAAGCTGGAACCGCAGGTATTTTTGCACCGACTTTTCCTGGAACACCCATGCGGAGTCGTGATGGCCCGCCAGCATATGAGCATAATCATCGAGGTAATTCTTCTGCACAGGGAAAGCACGACCCGGAATGTCGATCACGCTTGCCGGCTGGCCGTCGTCCTCGCGGAAGTATTCCTGGAAGAGCTTCGGGTCGATCGTCGCGCTCATGAGCACGATCTTAATCGGTAGGTTGCGCGCTTTGCGATCCGCGAGCAGACGCTTGAGCACGACGAGCAACAAATCAGTGTCGACGTCGCGCTCGTGAACTTCATCCACGAGGACGTGTGTTACGTCGTCCAGACTCCTGCCGGCAGAGCCGCCCCCAAGCAGCTGGGATTGCATGCGCTTGAGGAAGATCCCCGTTGTGCAGAATGTAACCGCGCCGTGTTCGTCTGGAAGATTCGCCTCGAACCTGACCTGATAACCGATCGAATGCCCACGACCAACGTTCTCCCCCCTCTCCTTCGCGACTCGACCCGCGACACTGATAGCAGCGATTCTGCGAGGTTGCGTGCAAACAATATTGCACTTCGCGCCCTCCCCTCGCTCGGTCCACTCATCCAGAATGAGCTGAGGAATTTGCGTCGTCTTGCCAGAACCGGTGGCAGCCATACAGATAGTCACATCATGCTCCTGTATATGTTTCAGCAGCTCCTCCGACTTCGTGTAGACAGGCAGTGCCGCTCGAGTTTCTCGCATTTTGGCCATCTTCTCGTCCTGCAGGTATCTATCACGCCTCTGCTTCAAAACTTCGGACTTTTTCCGCAAGAACTCTGGCGAGACAGGTCTGCGATCCGGATATCGAGGTCCAGTAGGGATCTGAGATTGTTCAGGTTCCGGTGGAGCGTCTCCGGGAGCCATCTCTGTCTTTGGGCGTTTTTTATAAAGTGTGCTCTTCCTGATCTCCGCGCACAGGTCTTCTACCTGCTCCTGCAGGGAGTCATCGATCGAAAACAACACTCTGGGTGCCAATCCAAGATCTTTGCCAGTCTTCGCATCCTTGAGAAATTCCTCCCAAATGCTCGCGTCGCATTCTTCCAGATACTTCGTGACGTCAATATAGCAGGCCATCGATGCAGCTTTCTTGTTTGGACCAGTTGCAAAACCAATCTTCCTGCCGCCTACCGTCATTTCCGCCTGCCAATAAGTCTTTTGTCCCCTGCTGTTCAAGGCAACAGATGTGATATCCGGCTTGCCGAAACCAAAGCGCCGACAATAGTAGTCCATAAACTGTCGGCCCTTGTCAAAATCGACCAGGCTCCCATCAGACAGCGTAGCTTGCATTGGTGAGAGTTCCGGCTCCAGCTCTGCCTGCCGGCCTTTACTAGGCTGTCCAAGCTATATATAGACCGACCGTCAGTTGGAAACATGGGGTTCAAAAGAGAATTGAATCCACATGGTACCCACCAGCCCTGCGTCGATTAGTTGATACAAAAGAGATAATGCCGCAAGTTTTTCTGAATCTTTTCTGTTCTGATGATCTCCATAAGCTTCCATCCGCAGGTTTTTGATATCTATTCGTGCTGTGGTTCTAAGCCAAGCTCAGCGTGGACTAGGAAGAATGATGACGGAAGTCCCACCTCCATATCGCTTTCCGATTGCTGTTTAAACCCTGTACTGACTCATATAATGGAGTGGACTTGTACTTATTGGACATCCAATTAGCTACGGCTGCCTTTGGGTTGTCAAACCATTGTTGCTTGAGCTGCTCCGTCTTATAGTGCTCCTCGATGTACTCCAAGTCATACGTGGGCTCTAAAATAGGTGCCTTCAAGGCCAACGCCGCCTGTGCCTTCCCTCTTTTCCCCTTACCGCTGGATAGCTGGGAGGGTCCGGTCGGAGGCATGCGCGCGAGCAAAGAGGAACTGGGTTTGCGGCGCGACGAACCTGAAGTAGAAGGCAGAGTGCTCGTAGAAGACGCGAAAATTGTAGGGGAATGTGCGTCTTCGAGTTTTGGAACCTTGCCTGGCCGAAGGGCTTCCTGGTCTGCGGCAGTCGAGGAAGAGGAGGAAACGGAACGGGATTGGGGGAAAGGACGCTTGAGAGGAGATCCAAAAGAAGGGGACCGTTTGGAAGGGTCTAATGGCATGAGTAGGCTGCGCCTCTGTCGCAGGAGAAAGGCAGGGCGCATGTGTGGCTGCCCGAGGATCTGTGATCCATACAGTGCGCTGTTCGAACGAGAATTGGCAAAACTAACCTGTGAGTGCTGATGTTTCCAGTCGCCTACGCGTTGACCTTGCGCACTGAAAGTTCTATCCGGTGAGAATGGCAGGATGTGGGACGCGAGAGCGTCGTAAAGACCGCCGGCAAGGTCACGGTGAGTGCAAGAACGACAAATTGCCCGATACGCAATTCCCGGCGCTTCCGCCTCCCTTTGGGCGCCAGAGTTATAGACGCACAGGCTCTGCACTCTTCGCTAACCAGCAGTGAGTGGTTCATGCACATTGTTGACGGCCCGTGTCCACTCAGCTACTGCATCTGCCAGACGTTCATAGCTGTCACACGCACAGAACATAGCCTTTACGTCTCGAACAGGTCATATCAGCCGACAACGTTCGCAATCAAACATACCAGACATTACACACGGCCTTTCTACCTCATCCGCTGAGTTGTTTCCGTTCCATCCTATATGATGTCCCAACAAACCGCTCCTCGGTCCATCCTGTCTACTGCCCAGTTGCAACCTCGGAACGGGAATAGTACTCTGCTGTCTCTCAATCAAGACATCATGTACGCCACACTGAATCTGCTCTCGCCCAAGGACGCTCTCTGTCTCAGTCTTGTCTCTCGTGCTCTTCACGAGCCCGCGCGCCGTCGCGCCTTATCCGAAATAACTATCGGATCTTTTTCTGCTCTCTATAGCATGTGTGCCTATATGCTTGAGGATCCCCCCAATCGTCTGCACTGGATACGTAGTCTGACCATCACATTCGGAGCGAATATTGTCACTGATGATGAAAGTCATCTGACTGACCATTATCGTCTGTCACTTCTCGCAAAGCTCCTTGCGCTTGCGCAAGGATTGAGGCATCTATCCTTGTCATGGATACGTGCACTGTACGAAACATGCCCGAAAGTCTGCGATTCTTTGGTCAGCCTGCCGAATCTCGATCACCTGGAGCTCCATGGAGAAGCTTTTGCACTAATCGCGAGACTTCGAAGCTCACCGAAGACGCTCAAGCTATCGGCTGCGAGAGATTCTGACCCATTCGGTGACTTCTTGTCAGATGCATTCCCCGCGCTGTCAACGTCAACGGTTGAGACGCTCGAAATCGACGAAATGACGGATAACAGCTGGCCAGTGGCTTATCCCGATTTCTTTCGCGGTTTGCGTCGACGGCTATCTGTGCGGCATCTCGCGGTCGAAGGACGCACGTCCCTCCCCCTCCTTGCATGTATATTCCCGAACTTGCGGACTCTACGACTCGATGGTGTGATTCTGACCGACATGCACAAGGCCTTTCACAACATAGACGTACCATGGTGGTCGCAGCTCGACCATCTCTATATTGACGTCCGCCTCAGTCACATGCAAGAATGGCCATTGCAATATCCGACCCATTATGTGCAGCTTCTCGGATGTGGCTATTTACACCATAATCGTGACGAAGCTCTAGACGTCATACGGAAAACATCCCCTGTCATGCTTGCGTGCGTTGTCGTGCACTGTCAACAGATGGCCTTCTATGAGACACTGGCCTGGAGCGCCACTCGCCTGCAGTGCCTTCAGCTAACTTTTTCATATGTTACACAATCGACAGAAAGGTTATTTGAATTACTGGTTCGTGGACTTCAGCTTTGATCATGATTCTCTGTCACCTGGACCAACATTGTACATTTTATACAGAATGACGTCACGAGTTCCTTTGCGTCTTCTCAAGTGCATACTCTGCAGATCCTTGTCAATGATCAGCACTATCAGACTTGGATCAAGTCCCTGCTTGAGCCCTATTTGCTCCCATTTATCCGGGTCATGTCTTCGTTACGTTACTTCTCTCTTGGAGTAGGCAACCTCCATGCATTTGGGAATAACTACAGAGGGATCATCTGGTGGTGGCGCGTAGAGCGCACTGCAGGAGACAAAGCAAACGACGTTGAAACAGACACGGTCATTTTGGAGCAAGTGAAGACGATTATCGGAGAAGCGCTTCTGGACAAGATGCGCCAGCCGCGCGAGCATGATATTGAGGAACTTGACGGTGAGTGGTCAGAATCAGAATTTTGTGAGTTGAGAGTGGTTCTTGATGCGTTCACTGTAGCAACGATGCAAGCAGGGATCATCCGGCGCGCAGAGGACGATGATACCCCATCCCTCCTGTCTCCCAGCTCACATTTGCGCATGAATGTTGCTGTTTCGTGATGCGAGGAATTTGTACGATAGCTCAGTTTTACAGGATGTCAGGACAATTCGAAAAAGATGCCGTTGGGTGGTCTTTCGCATGGGCACCTCGCCCCCTTATTCAGATCTGAGACCGCATTGGCACGAAAAGGGAACTCGATATATCATAAGCTACGATACAGGACAATCCGGGATTTGACACCTTCCCACGATACCGTGCCCCAAAGACATGGCTCGACCCGGAGAGAGGACAACACTAGCGACCCTCGGTCGCGCATCTAATTCATAACGGAGGAGAAATATCAGATATTAGCACAGGAGTAATCGGCTGCAGAGACAGAGCTTTGGCAGCGGTCTTCATAATGGAGGAGGAATACTAGCACAGGAGAAATCGGCTGAAGAGGCAGAGCTTTGGCGGTGGCGCGTTTGAGGAGGCGAACTGCCATCCGACTGCGTAAGCGAGACAATGCGAGGGGTGTGGTCTTAACAACTTACTTGGGTGGCGGTGAACAATTTTGGTTTCCTGCGTGAGACAGACCTGGGGTCGGCTCGACCAAGCGACCTTGCTTCGCATGAGTATCTGCCGCTACAGAAGAAAGGCAAGCTCTACTTACCGGTGGACTATGAAAACGCGCGCGCCTAGTAGGCGCCGGAATACAAGAGACCGTCTCTTCTGGTCAGCGGGGGCAAGTGGCCTGTCGTTAATTTTAATATGCGTGGCAGAGAGATCAGAGTACAGCTCTGCCCACCATGAAGACGATCAAAGATGTGGGTGTCTAGTGAATGAATCGGCGCACGAGCCATCGCTTCCGACCATGCTTGTCAGGCTTGAACAAGATGAGTGCGGTGCACGCTTCCGCAACAAAGTGCAGCTCACCAGGACGCGATGGGCTCGCGCTGCGGACAAAACTCCGCACACTAGCGCACGACTCACATCCCCCCAACAGCTCACAGGTCCAAGCCGTCTGACCTCACGCTGAGTGCCTTCAGACTTTGAGCGTAAGGAGCGACTCACAGGGAGGCAAAGGGCTCGCGCTGCCATTCAGCCGCGACGCCGCCCCGGCCCTGGACGACCTCAGTTGAGGTCGCCCAGAGGCGTCGCCGGCGTCTATGAGAGAGCCATCAGTACCAGGCGATAAACAGCAAGAACAGCAACGTACCCTCCAAAAAACGCTGCCCATCCTGCGCAATGGGCTGTCCTTTACCATGCTCTGGCCGTTCCCGCGGACGGATCGGTTCTCGATATCAGCCACGTCGTCAGACTCGTTCCGCTTGCACTCGCAGCTCTTCGCCCTGTCCAGAAGGTGCTGCACGAGCTGCCGAGACTCCTTCAGTGCGTCACCGGTGGACGTACGCTGTGTGTCGAGCGCGCTGCGAAGCTCGTCGTTCGCGTTGCTCGTGGCCTGTACCTGAGAGACAAGCGCTGCGTTCCGCCCTTGCAGCCTCTCGATCTCCCTGTCCTTCTTGATGAGGTCCTTCTCATGCTTCTTCGCGGCGCTCGCGAGCTGCTTCTCTGCGTCCATCCGCGCTAGAGCGAGATCCTTGTCCGCAGCCTGCTTGCTCTGCGTGTGCTGCTTCTCGGCAGCGTTCTTGTCCAGCATAAGCTCGTTGTACTGCTTGGAGACGAAGCCGTTGGCGTCGCGCAGCCCACGAATGGTATTCTCTGCCTTGTACACCGCACCCGTGAGATCCTCGACGGTCTTGCGCAGAGTCTCGTTGGTCTTCGCGAGCTCCCCGTTGTCCTGCGTGAGCGCGGCGATGCGCTTCGTCGTCTCCGCCTCCTCGACCTCCTCGCGCAGGCTGCGGAGCTGCTGCTTGAGGCCCGTGACGTCATTCTCTGCGAACACTTTCATCTCCCGCTCCTGGTCGGCTATCTCGCGGACACGCTCTCGCTCAATGCGTGTGGTGATGAGGAGCTCCGTCACCTCCCGACGTGCGTCCTCGGTCTTGGCGTGTGCATCGCACTCTTCTTGAAGCTCGCGATGCAGGTCCTGCTCGCGCTGTTCGCATTCTTGCCTAAGTACCTTCTCAGTGGCAGCGGCCTGTCTTGCATTCTCGAGTTCCGCTGAGGTGGCCAGTCTCGCAGCATGTTCCTGGGAAAACGCAGCCTGCAGGTCAGCAACCATCAATCGCAGCGCCTCCAATTCCTGGTCGCGGTCGGCGAGTGCAAGATCCTTTTCTTTTCCGTAAGTCTCGCAGGACCCCAGCCTAGCCAAAAGACCCGTGTTCTCCTGCAGAGCATCAGCGAGTTGAGCTTGAGTCTTCGCCACCTCGGCGCTGTGGGCTGCCTCGCTTGCGCGATACTCGTTCTCGCGGTTGGCAACGGAAAGAGCGAGAGAAGCGGACCGTTGTCGTTCTGCAGCAAGCGCATCTTGCGCATCGTCCAAAGAAGCAGACATATTCGAGCACCGCATGTCAGCCTCTTCAACACAGGCTTGGTAGTGCGACGCGGCTGCTTTCGCATCCTTGACGTCGCCGACGAGCTGGGCGTTCTGGGCTTCGACGCTGTCCAGACGGGCCTTGAGAGCCAAAGCATTCGACAGGGTTGTCGTGTGGTCTTGCTTCTCGTCTTGCAGAGTCGCCTCCAAGTCGGCCACGCGCTTCTCGAGCTCAGCTTCCCTGGTAATAGCGAGATTCAGCCGCGAAGCCAAGTTATCTCTTGAAGTCTTCAGGTCGACAACGAGAGCTTCCAAGTCAGCGAGTTTTTGTCGGGCGAGTTCCAGCGAATACTCTGCGTTAGAAGCCCTGCCAGACAGATCGGCATTCGTACCAGCCAGAGCGTCCCTGTCAGCCTTGCAGCCGGCCAATTGAGGTTGCAGAGCGTCCTCCCGAATCGTGCGCTCTTCGATATGCGCCTGAAGAACGACGCACTCCTTTTGCGTGTGCTTGAGCACAACCTCGGTGTCGGCCAGCTGAGCATGCAGAGCGTCTTCCCGAATTATACGTTCTTCGATATGCACCTGAAGTACGACGCACTCCTCCTGCGTGTGATTGAGCACAGTCTCCGTGTCGGCCAGCCGCGCGCGGAGATCGGCCGTCTCGCCGGCGAGCTTGGTCTTCGCGGCGAGCAGGCTGGTAGTGGAGTTTTGATAACGCTCTTCGAGCGCGGCGATGCGTTTCTTGTCTGCCTCGTGTCGGAGGGCGTGGGCATGCGTTTGAAGCTTCTGGATGTGCTCGAGCTTCGGGCGGTCGAGAAGGGCGCGTATACCGAGCTCTTGAAGCTTGGTAGGCCGTGCATGCTGTTGCGTATGATGAAGCATGACACCAGACGCGGAGAAGAAATACATGGACGCGTACCTCCTCGGTTCCGAGAGAGAGTGTTGGACAATCCAAAGGCCACGGCTTGAGACGCATCAGATGTGCGGACGATTGGAGGGTAGACATGTTGAGTGGTGAGTGTAGGTTGGTGATGGGTGTAGAAGGAAGAGAGGAACGGGAGCTGACCTGTCTCAGGATTGGAATTGGAGGCTAGTATCGCGGCTGGCTGTGCTGCGAGCCAGCCGCTGTCACCCCCCGGGACGTCGGTTGCAGACTGAAACGAAATAGAGGCTAAGTCAGATACGTGAAAGTCAGATACGTGATTCGCTGCTTGAAATATTTGAGAACAGGCTTCTGGAGGAAGGTTCATTCCTTCGGTTTCGAACGCGAAAAGCACGTCGCTTGCAGATAGTATCCAGAACCCTATTCATTGTTCGACTCCTTGGTACCAAGCCTCGGATCTGTATAATCAGCCCTCAAAACTACGATGGAGACGCATCCAGTGCAACAAGGCCGAACGTGCAGATGTCGTACGCCAGTGGGAGGCTTAGCAGGAGTTCGACACGACAACGTGTCCCGGCCACAAGCGCGTCTCGACGCGTACCGTCACGCGTTACTCACAGTAGACGCCCAGGAATGCTTCCGTCTGTGGCGTTGGACCCTCCTCCAACGCACCGGTCTGCGGCAAAGACACATAGTAGATCATATAGACGGCTTGAGATGAACGTTGCCACTCTCTATAAGGAGGACACCTATTTGTTACGTTATGACAGCATTCCATGCTTCCGACTGTACACCTATTTACAATTCCGAGAGTCTACATTGGCCAGGGACAATGTATAGAAAAATCGCTCACTAATCACTTAGCAGAGGGGGTTCCTGTGTAGCATTTTCGCGGGCATTATACACAACTCGAGAGCAAAAGAGGATGGTGTTAATGATGGTCGGTGAAAGGGTGAGGCCACGCAGCGGCGGCCTGCTCGATGCCCTGGAGATACTTGAGCTTTACGGCGGCTTCCTTGACGGCGGGCCAGTCCTTCTTCTCTACAAGATGCCTAATCTCGTCGATCGTTTCCTTTATTTGCTCTGCATACCGCCTCTTTGTGAGCTTATCATACGTGATGCATTCGACGGTGCATACCAGCATTCTCCGCCCTGACCTCTTCGACTTCCTCCCGAGACTCTGCGCCCTCGATGCGCTCACGCATCTCGAGGATGTCAATGAGGAGGGTGTGGTCTTCGAGCTTATCGGTGTCTTCGCCGGCAAACCCTTCATGCTCGAGGATGTACTCGACGCGGCGGAGGGGATTCGAGAGACGGTGGAGGGCGTCGTTGATGCGGGCAGACATAACGACAGCGAGCTCCTGTTGCTCCTGCATTCGTGCCGATTGCCGCGACGGCTATGTCAATCTTCCATTCACCCACTGAGTAGCAAGAGCCCACGCACCTTGCTCCTCCCGACCCAGCGATCGGGATGGATGATGCCCTGAAGCTCGAGGAAGCGGCGTTTGAGCGCGGCAGGGTTCACAATAAAAGGATTCGGCTCATAGGGTAAACCAAGCATCTCGTGGTAGGTCATTCCTTGCGGAATGGGGGCAATGTACGCGCATTTGGGACAGATGGGAAGCGGGGAAGGCAGGGGCGCAGAGCATTGCGGGCACTTTGGGTGAGGGGGGGAAGACGTGCTGAAGCGGTGTGCAGAGAGACGAGCAGCAGTGGCAGGAGGCAGATGTATGCGCACGAGGGGGCGCTGTGGCAGAGCAGAGGCGAGCCTGGGCGGGGCGGCGACGAGGACCCGACGAAACATGGTGGTCGCCGGCAAGCGCGACGTCATGTGATCGCCATGTACAAGCAACCCTCTGCTGTGTTCACCTCCTCTCAATGGCGCCCTCGTCTGCTGGCCGCCGCCCGTCCCCGCCCTCCTCCTCCTCCCTCCTCCGCGCCATCCGCCCGCCCAAGACACGCGAGGACTCGGACGTTGCACGCGATGCGCGCGCGAAACTGAGTCACAGCCGCGGCCTTCTCGGTTCTCTGCCCCTCCCAAACTTCCGTCGTGCTCGGCAGAAGCACAAGGGCCAGCATGAAGTCGAAGAGGAGCAGCTCAGGGTGCACGACGAGGCACTGCATGAGCATGATTTCCTTCCGACGCTCGGGGCGCCGTCTGCAGACTCGGCACTGGTACAGCTGAACGACGAGCTTATGCAAGAAGAAGAGAACGCAGACAAGCCCGTATACAAGTGGGCTGTACTGTACGAGAACCAGCGTGGGTGCGTCATACCAATCTCTCTTAATATAATACGCTTTCTGAGCTGACTGTACCTTGCTCACTCATAGCATAATGTTCTTCTCCACGCCCTGGTACTCGCCACAATCCCTCTTCCCCTGGGACCCCCCACCCTACACCCTCCCCATCTCCCTCCCCTCCTCTTCCTTCCCAGCCCACCACCAGCGCTCCTCCATGCACGTCTCCACTCTCTCGCCCTCCACATACCCCCTCCCAGACGGCACCTGGCGCTGGGTCTCGCGCGCGTGGATGATCGACATGCGCGGCGACGGGCTCGTCCAGCACGACGGCTTCGAGTACGCCTGGTCCTTCTCCAACAATCCGGATGCATGGCGCGCCGACGTCGGCTCCCTCAGCACGGCCGGCTGGGTGCGCAGGCGCCGCTGGGTGAGGCTCATGGTCAGGATGCATAGGAAGGGACCGGGCGCGCTGCACCCGGATGCGGAAAGGGCGGCCAGGGAGACGCAGGTGCCTGGGGAGAGTGCCGACGCGGGCGCGGTCGCGAATGAGGAGGTAAGGCTGAGCTTGGAGATGGAGCATGAGGAAGAGGGCGCATCACGTCCGCCGTCGGTCGTCGAGAGCCTGGAGGACGAGGAGGAAATCGTTGATACAGGACTGTGGCGTGGCGATGGCGAGGACTGGATACGCGTTCGCGCGGCACTCAGGAAGCTTAGGAGGGATGGGAGGAAACTGGAGCTCTGGGAAAAGTGGTTGAATGTGGAACTCGAGGACAAACATGCTGGGAAGGACGAGGAAGAAACCTTAGAGGGGTTTGAAATGGACGAGAGAGCGCAAAGCGAAGAAGCGGCTTCTGACGGGAAAACGGATGACGGCGAGGGGACTGCGGAAGCGGAGAAGGACAAGGGCAAAGCACCAGACTACGAAGGGTCTCTGATAGAATCGTCACCGAGCTCTCCCACCTCGCCATCATCTCCCCTCTCGCCCTTTTCTATGACCTCCTCACAGGCCCTCGCGGCGGACACGGGCGTCATTCCGACCGCCGCGCCACGTGCGCTTGTTGCTGCTGTCATCCGCGAGCATGTACGTTTCTGAGTTTCTACCTCCCTACTTATTTTTGGGTATTGACTATTTCATCGAATTAGGCGGGTGACATCTTGCGCGCATTTGTCTACCCCGACTCGCGGGCACGCTTCCTAGAGCTCGTGGAGCGGGCGGGCATGCGCGGAGAGCTGGAGGCGGCGCTCGGGGTCGAGGATGGGGTGCGAGCCGTGGATTTTTGGAGCTATCAGCATCAAATCGAAACACGAGAGGATCTAAAGGAGGACAGAGGTGGTAAGGAAGACGACGATGAGAACGGACAGGAAGGTGGCCAACAAACGTGCGAATGAGATTCCACGTATGCGAAAAGAGATGAAGGCGCGCAGCCGGAGAAGAATGATAGGCTTCATGACGACGGACAATTCTTATTACATTCGTGGATTACGAGTACTTTTTTCAGGATATCTGTAATTCGCATATACACGGTTTGCACGCAACTGTACATAGCAGACTGTACGCTGTATAACGACACCAACACGTTCATGTCGCGGGCAGAAACACGCAATCAACCCTATTATGACTCTATGAGTACGTCCGAGCCGACTATAAGTACAACTTTATACACGTTCGCGTTCTGTACGACCGTCTTACCCACGCTCCCTCGGTTCATCGAACTTATCGTTCACAGACTGCACGCATCTATGATCATAAACCGCTGACCATTATATTAGAAACGAACTATAATAAGAATGTCCGTTCCCCTGCACATATATCAACTTTCTCCGTCCCTTCTGTCGAAACTTCGACCCAATCGACTGGCTGCAACGTTCATCGTCAATACGTTCCACTGAGACAAACGCACACAACACTTCATCCAAGATCGACACATGCCAGACCCGTGTCCGCATTCGGACGGTGACTCGGCCCGGGGATCTCTAGCGTTCGCACGTAGCCTGAAGACGCGTTGCTCCAAGACGGCGACGCCGTCATCGTCCGCACTCGGGCGGCCGTGTCTAAAAATCGACAGTGGACTTGAAGTTGCCGTTGCTCAGTGGCGTAAGTGCATCGGAAGCGAAATGTCGAATGTGTTCGTCTACACCTATAGAAGACGCGTCATCACGTCAATTCTTCTAGAATAGTATGTTCGTATAAGCTGACGTTGACGCTCGGAGGCGTTGATGACGGTCGGTCGTCTGGTCACATTGAAGTGAGTCGTGGGTCGTATGTCAGGGCCGGTTATCTGGTCCGACCCCACGATGTCGACGTCGAGTACTTACGAATATATCTGGTACGTGAGGATCAGCACGCTACCCCCATTTTTTCCGGAAGATCGGCTACTCACCTTCCGATATGAACAGAACGTTGACGCTCCTGCGCGTCTCGACAGGGTGTCAGTGCAATTTCGTCGTACAAGTGCGTCTTTTCCTTTTTCGTCCGCCGGCGGTTGCTTTCGTCCGAAGAATGCAGTTAAAGCTAGCTGAACCGCTTAGCGAATGAGATGTCGGTAGTTGCGTCTATATCTGCCGTAAGAAGTTAGAATGCCGTCAATCAACCTAAAAAGATCATCACATATTACTCACCTTCCGGCATGGGGAAATGCGTTGACGCTCAACAAGGCGTCGAAGTAATTGCGAGACGCATCGCAAGTCAGCGCACACTTCAGCCTACATTCGGGCGGGTTGATGCTGGAAGTCGTCTATAGATACTAAATTAGCATATCGCTCGCTTGTCTCAAAGTCGCATTGAACTCACCCTTCGTAACAAAGAATACCATTGACGCTCAAACAAGGCGTCGCTATTGCTGTCGCATGCGCTGAAGATCTTCAGAGATGTCGAACGCGCGCAAACCCCGAAGTCGACCGTCCATGTTACATTCGCGCACAAACCCGACCCCAGGGAATCGACCGCGAAGACCAATAGTTGTATGGCGAACCGAGAATAGTTGTCGCTCGACGCTCTAGTGGAACTTGAACATCGACGCATGCGTCGGAACGTGTGAGCTTTCATCGCCACCCTACTCCCGCCGCTTGAGTGCTGAAATGTTAGTATTCAATCCCCTTCTGCGCTTCCAGTCACCGTGGCATTACTTACCGTTGTCATGGACCTCCTCAACGTCCCCATCTGACGAAGGACTAATCAAGTCACTATCGCTGTTCCACCATCTTCAGTTTGGTGAACGTGCAATACCATACTTACCTTATCGTGCCCGAACCGAGAATAGTTGTCACTGGACGCTCTCGTGAAACTTGAACATCGACGAGCTTTCATCGCCACCCTACTCCCGCCGCTTGAGTGCTGAAATGTTAGTATTCAATCCCGTTCTGCGCTTCCAGTCACCGTGGCATTACTTACCGTTGTCATGGACCTCCTCAACGTCCCCATCTGACGAAGGACTAATCAAGTCACTATCGCTGTTCCACAATCTTCAGTTTGGTGAACGTGCAGTACCATACTTACCTTATCGTGCCCGCGCTCACGCACGAAAGTGGTCTTTAGTGGACGAACTTCTTCAGATCGCAGGCGGCAACTGCAGATTACACATCCGATCGGGAACGACCATGTCTAACATATTAGTATCTGGTCATCTTGACGTCTTGGCTTACCTTCGCTGTTGAATGTCATCGTGTCAATATCTGCCCATCGAACAGAAGCTCGCTTACCTTTGGCGAACCGTACCTCCAAATAACAAACTTTTCTTTGCAATGTTAGTCACGCAACCTGTTATTACGCTTACCTCATCTTTCGAGGTCATAACGTTAGTATGCAAACGCTGTTAGTACGCTTACCTTATGTTCTGAGAATTGGTTTGAGTGTTAATGTCCAAACGCTGTTAGTACGCTTACCTTATCTTCCGCTTACCTTATCTTCTGAGATTTTCCTTGTGTGTTAGTACCGTTCCGCTATGGAAAGTTCGCTTACCTTTCACCGATCGTACCTGCAGTTCAACGAAATTCCTCGCAAGGTATTAATAACTGATCCAACTAACCCAGCTTCGACCTGACTTAGCGTCACGCAATAACAAACCGTACGTCCAATCAACTCGAGGAGATCCTCTTTTTATTGTAGTGCAACAACGCTAAGGACACAAAGCTACTGCATCCCAGCGCAGCCCACCGCAATCGACATAGAACGTACAGTCTGTCACACGTTAATTCGCTACGCCGCTTCTCCAACAGACACGCTCGTGCCACGGCACACCAGCATCCACACTCTAGTGCCGGCACTGTCCGTCACACCACCGTCACTACACTCTCGCACCGGTGCCATTTCTGAGGAGCAACTCCGCGCTGCACGCCCGCATATTTATACGTCGAAGCCTGAGCGCCTCGACGCGGTCTGGCGGCAAGAGACGTGGGAAATCGGAGGAAAAGGCTGTGCTGGGTGAAAATGCGAATGACGAGGCCTGCCTAATTTGGAGCCATGACCACGTTGATGATTGATCCGTCCGGAGAATGCACGTGATTGTTAGCGCTCGACGCCTCGCAACGCCATAAGTTCCAACTCTATACGGCCGTTCAATTTCTGTGGCCATGATTCGATGCCCATCTTATCTCACGACAGGGCGGTTTTATGCTGCGTCCGTGTGGCTTAGCACGGTGGTGCTCGCAAAGTTTTTGTCGTGTTGTGGTCTCACCGAGCGAGTAGATGGTAGCTATTTCGGATCGGCAGGCTGCCAGGCCGTCTGCGTCAACGAATCATAGTACAGGTCACTTGGGTTTACCGTGGTGAGCACTTTGAACCAAGCTTGTAATCATTGGCTCCATTCGCTGTGCGCCTTACTCCAAGTTGCCATCCCTCATTGGCCTATCTGATTTCAGCACGTCCGGAAATGCATTTTTCAGATGATTGCTACGCGTCTGCAGTGTTCATCGACGGAATGAATAAAGCTAAGCATATGACAGGCCTATATGGCTTCCAGCTGCCCTTTTGTCAGTGTTACTGCACGCTTGCTCCGCGCGTCATGCTTCGCATGATCGTCGGCAAACTGTGAGAGTGCTGAGCAGCTTAATGTTCCGGCAGTTCACTGATAGTCTCCGCATCTTCAAGATATGATAGTGTCCTCCATGTTTAACTCGAACAGGGACGGCATGTTCTCTCTGTGCTCATTCGAGAATGTCACTCATTTCATATGATCCCTATTGACTGTTTACGGCGTTCGGCTTTGCTCTAGCCAGAATGCACAGACGTACAATTGTGAGCACCATCGCTCGCAGTGCAAGTTCAATGACTGACGTTCTATGGACAGGCCATCACCAAGTTCGAAGATGTTCAGTCCTCACGGAGCGTACTGTATGGTTTCTCTCTCGCTGGCCATCAATTACACTCGGCCGCTTCCATCCTATTTTCTGTGATATTCACCGTTGCGCGCTTCCCATCTTCGTGTCCATCTTTCCTTTATATATCGTATGCGGTTATGACAGGTTTTCCAAGGTATCAACACATCGGTTGTTGTGCCGGTGGGCAGTGCCTTCGTGAGAAATTGCCTCACTTGGAAACAATACCGTTCCTGCTATTTATATGCTGGGATCTACATCATGGGAAGTTGAGTACGTTACTGATCTACGAATATTATTTTTATCCGTTTGACGTTCTCGCACTGCACGACATTTACGGCACTTGGTATATCCTCTCAATGTAGTGGGTGCACCATGCGATGATCACGTTGGCTATAAGACGGGAGAACAATAAACTTCGTCTCAGCTACATTGTCGCGGCGGGTATGGAGGCTGGCCCACAAGTGAGGATAAATCTTTACCGTAGTGCACGTTTTCCGTGCTATGCTCCAGTCTCAGCTTTGTACAGGCAATTTTGGTCATGCTAATAGCACAGTAGAGTTCTCCCAATTGGTAGCGAGGGCAAAGCACTCACACCTCAGCGTAATGGATGTGCACTCACTGACGGCAATTTGTAGACTATGTTACTGCAGATACAGGAAGATGCATGAAAATCTGGGCTGGGGTGTAGCGTCCGCACGATTTAATTTTTCCTGCTGTGTCTATGGGGTAACACGAAGTTGCCTGCAAATTCATGAACTCCGTTTTTGAAGCGGCCTCTGTGCAATATGGCGGACTATACCGTTAGAGATCAATCCCCGGTAGTGCAGACTTTGATGTCCCCTCACCAGTCTAACGGAAGTCTGGTTGAGAAGAGAACTCCACGCCACTAAGATCCAATAATCTGGACGTGCAGCCACCATTAATTGTCGACGCGCCACGCGCAAGAGCAGTATCACGTGGGCGCGTTCGTGTGCCGTTTTCGCATGTGAAATCGCTTTCGATGATGGCTGCAGCTTCGTGCTGAAATGGACTCGCCATATTCCCTCCTTAGCGGCACCTGTTTTCTAGCCAGCGCCAGCTGCGGCCTGCGTCTCTCCCGAGAGCAATACAATGTCTTCGCCGTTGTCGCCAGCGAAGACGGGTGGCCGAGCGGCTCTGGCACGCATAGGTGATGCTCTTGCCACTCTCCCGAACGACCATCCCGTACAGGTGCTCCTGCGCACCTACGCGCTCTCTCTCTCCCTTGCTCTCGGGCCAGCTTTCCTGCCTTTCTTCACATCCGCAAAGGCTCGCATCAATGGACTGCAGCGGCTGAAGAAGCTGCTCGTGCGAGAACTGAGCGCGACTGGATTCGCGTGCGCGATGGCCGTAGGCGTCGGCGGAGGCGCTATCATCAGGGAGGCATGGAACCTGCTCTGCGAGAAGCTGAAGGACGAAGAAGACAGCACAGCCGCGGGGTCCGGAACAAGGAAGTTAGCACAATACCTTGCCAGCGTGAAGGACTCGCATAGGACCTTCCTCTCCTATATCCTCTCGTCCTCTCTCGCCATCACGCTTTTCCATGCTGGACGCATTCGCCCAGCTCCAGTTGAGCTCCTCCTGGCTGGAGACATACCGATAATGCCGGCGATCACCGCTCCCAAGGCACGACGAGCTGGTCCGCGACCGTCGATCACTCTCGATCTGACGCTATTACTTCTTGTGCGCGCGATGGACGCCCTCACGCAGATTGGCATACGCAAGTACTGCGAGGTGACCACAAAAGATGAAGAGAAAGGCAAGCGCGTACAAGAAAAGAAACGGCTTTTGAGAACCAGAGTAGACGCGATGGTGTTTTGGGCCTGTAGTGCAAGGTTCGTGACACTTTCCTTGTACGAGTGGAGTTCAAGTTCAAAGCAGAGACACTGTACAGGATAATTTGGTGCTTCCTCTATGAGCCCGAAAGGTTGGGCCTTTCAACTGCTCGAACGCCTCTCACGCTAAGCTCATCCCCACCAGGCTGCCCCGATCTTATAACAAATGGTATGCACCCCCACCCCCCAACGCAGTCCATCAAATGCCCCAACAAACTAATGGATCTCTATCTCCAGGATCATGACCTTAGCGAACATTGATCCCCGCATACTCGCGGCCCTCCGCGCGCTTCGCTCCGGCGCGTGGTCCTACCGCCGGCATCAATCCACGCAGCCACATTTACTCTCCTCGCTTTCACACGACCTCGGCTACCCGTCCGCCTGGGGTGACGTGAAGCGTCTACCCGCATACGGTGGCGCCACAGCGAACGCGGCCTGGCAGGCGCTGGGCGTCTCCGGCAGACAAGGCATCGGCGGGATTCCTTGCGAGCTTGTACATGGCGGCGTCACCGGCGGGAGCTGCACCATGAATACGTTGATCAGAGGTGCTCAGGCATTCGCAAGCGCATTTGCGCTCTATTTGCCGGTATGCTCGTCCCTACGTAGTCATGGACATCTCCATCATGCTAAGTTGCTCATGTGATAGGTTCATTTCCTACCCATACTGCTCTACCGCCCGCGTGCACTCCTGCAACCCGCGCCGGTCCTCGCGACGCTTGCTGCCGTGCTGCGGAGTGCATCCTTCCTTAGTACGTTCGTCGCATCCATATGGGCCGCTGTCTGCCTCGTGCGCACAACGGTCCTTGCGCGCGCGTTGCCGTGGATATCACACGATTTCTGGGACGGCCCGTTCGGATGCACGTTCGCGGGGAGCTTGGTGTGCGGCGCGAGCATCTTCGTTGAGCAGGGGCGCAGGCGCGGCGAGATTGCGCTGTACGTACTCCCAAGAGCGATCAGGGCATGCCTGCCCGAAAGGTGGGTAACAGGCGGCGGGAAGAGCGTGAAGTACGGGGAAAGGTCAGTCTAATCGGGGATAATTACGCTCGCCGTGTCGCTAATGCATTGAACAGGATTGCTTTCGTCTTATCGTTGTCAACGATCTTGACCGCTGCCACGCACCGCCCAGATTCGCTGCGCGGGCTGTCGCGATGGGCAGTGGCCTTTGTGATGAGAGGGCCCAACGTGGCCTTCTGGAGGCGCAAACGAAATTCCATGCCAGCTCCAGCGCCCTCCGAGCCAAAACCAGTCGAGTCAGGCGACTCGGATCTCTCAAAATGACGAACGGCTGGTCCATGGATAGGCATCAGAAATTATACTCCGCATATACCCAATTGGTTTAGCTGTACATATTCATCTGAGATGTTGCTGTATAGCACGGGATGTTGCATTATCCCCTCCATAGACGTAGTGTGTGATCGTAAAAGGAGCAGCTGGCAATCAACGTGTTTCCAATCCCTTCGTTTTCGCCTCTAAACGACCAGTCAACGCCGTATGCAAGCGACTTGTGCGCGTCGTAGCGCGTTACGACCTGCCATGGGTCCGCCGAGGACTTGAACGATTGTCCAAGTTCTGCATCGCCAGAGTCGCTGAGATCAAAGCGGATGACCTTGAAACCGTCGTGCATGCATGCCACAAGGAGGTCATTTTTGCGCGAGGGGGATGGATGCCACTTCACGCGCCAGGCCCCTCCGCCGACGTCGGCCTGTGTGAAGGGAACGAGCGGTTTGCGCGTGTCGAACAGACGCACGGTGTTGTCGTAGCTGGCGTATATTGTCAATTCGTATTCGCAGAGCGAGAATGGTGCAGAATCACGTGCCGACAGCGAGAAGGTGCTCGACAAATGGGTGACTGTGTATGGTAGTCACGCCGGCATCGAAGCTATGAATGGTCAGCTTTGCTTGCATGGCACAATGTGGTGCCTTATACCGTTTATTGGTGAAAATGGGTTGAGTAAAGCCCTCTCTGATGTCCCAGCCCTTCATCTTGAGGTCATCGCCGCCTATACAGATGGCAATGAAGCGTTAGTACCACATTGTCGTGGATTTTATCTCACACTAATACCACGCTCACCTGAATAGACGATATTGGTATCCCAGTAGTCCCACGCGGCGATCCAAGGCTCATAGTCGTGTGCATGCCAAGAATCGGTCACAGTCATGCCAGCGTCATCAGGATGCAACAAGGCTAAAGAGCCATCGGATAGCGAGACAACCAATGATCCGAGAGAGCTGAAGGAATGTCAGCTTCAGTCGATCCCTGCACGCGCTCCTTACGTACGTACTCGGTGCACGCCGATTCGACCAGTCGATCGATAGACAAAGGATATCCTCAGAAGCACAAGCGATGGTTTGCACTTGCTCCATGCATGGCTGCGTCTGAAGTAAGTTCACTGTGCACCTCAGTTCTATAACAGCCTACCTCCTCGTCTTGTTGCAAGGAATGCAGCGTGATACGACCCTCAGAGTCTGCCACTGCCAAGCGTGGAGAGGCAGATGCTGCTCGGTGGCACCTACGGTTCACTAAGTCAACTCACATGATCCCACCACCACAGAAAGATGTGCACCATTTTATGTCCAGAATTGCGGGCAGGGCTGTCTTCTGTAGCAATGAACTGTGAGAATCAACGAATATGTGAATTTTGCATAGTATGCGTGCAATAACGTAAACGCACCATTGTTCTTCCACGTTCGGATTTACTTCAAAAAGAAGGCATTCACCGCGCCTTTTCTGCTTCTTTGACACAGGGGACGTCGACTGCTCTATGTTGTCCCGTTCCTCAGGCGCGTTCGTCCCAGTCTCTTCCAGCTTGTAAGTCCCGCACACGAACACATCATGAAAATCAGGATGTGGACAGAATTCGACAGAATCAGCTGGCCATATGGTATCAAAGCCAGACATATGCACCGAGGGGTTACTAGGTGATGGACGCGAGAAGGGACCGACGCGTTTCATCGCGACGCGTGCCGCTCGTGATCAACGCGCTGCGCGTCTCCCGCAGTGGATAGCCTCCCCGCACTCTCACCTCGTTCATCCGTTCATTCTCCTGCTTTTCACCGCTCGTCCTCGCCATGGCCGAATTTGTCCAACGGCTCGATCCCATCAAGTTGGTGCAAGTAGAGACGGTCGGTCGCAAGTCGACCTTACTCCTGTTTATCCGTTAACACGTCGTTCCGCTGCGCACAGGCTCTCTCATTCGCCGTCAGTGCCTTCGATGCACCCAACTACAACCTCCCTATCTTCTTGTTCGGAATGTACACGCAAGAGGTCGCCGAAGCGACGGAGTCGCTGAAGTTGGTGAGCTTCTTATATTTCGTTCGCAGACGCTCCCGCTAAAGCATGACAACCAGTTCATATACCTTCTGAGCGCTTCCGTGCTGTACGATCTCATCTGGATGTACAATAACCATCAGAATTGGTTCCTCAAGCTGATCACAATTCTCACCTTGGCACTGAAGGTAAAAACTCTCATGATCTACGCTGCTTCCCAATTGCACTCAATTCTTCCCACAACAAGATACCCACCGTGCTGGCCTTCTTGTCCGCCTTGCGACAGAGGGGTGCGCATTTATCCGGGATTAGTTTCCAGGGCAACGACGTGGGAGGAGGGGCTACAGGTAAGCATGCTTGTTTTTCCCACCGTTGAAAGCCGCTCATTCCAAAAGCAGTCTGGTCAATGCCTGGCGGCTTCACATCCAGCGGAAGAGACGGTTATCAGAGCGTTGATGAGCCTGCAGAAGTCCAGACGCCAAAGCCGCTAGGGAGTACACAGCCAGTGCCCACTACCCAACCGAACGCTCCGGGAGCATATCAGAACGTGTAATATTGATCATAATACCTATATGAGCCATGACAATGAGTCTACTATTGATACAGCCCATCCATATGCACATGAGACTATCTAAAGGAACTTCGCTCCCTGTTCCAGTCACAAATAAGTATTGCATACGTCCACGCCGCGTTTCGATCACTCACCTGCGATAGAATCACTCCTTTTCACAAGTGCGCACCGATTGATCCATCCTACACAACTGTCATCAGATGAGGGATCCCGCCCCATGTATTCGCACCATGCACAACATCATGGTTGATATTACTGATACATCCGCGACACTGTCAAGCCGTGTCCTTTTGGTCAATTCGTCATATCTTTCGCAGCAAACAGATGTCTAGTCTGAGCTCTGCTTCTCCAGCACGCGCTGCTTCAGTGTCTCCCAAGCAGCGGGATGCTTCTCCTTCCAGTGCTGCGCGAGCTGCTCGATAGTCACCTCAGTTATATACGACCACGTTGACAGGATCATCATCCGATATGCAGATACATCCGCTCTCCTTCTCTGGACCTTGACACGCCTCCCATTCGTCGGTCATCTCATACTGCGTACCCTCTACCCAGCGTCTCCACGCTTCGCGAAGACCCTTCTCCAAGTTTCTTGTCCAGCGCATCGTATCGAATAGAGGCATTCTGTCCCTGTTGAGGAAGATATTGCGACGAAGGCTCATCAGCGTTCCCCGGCCTCGTGGCACAACCGTCCCAGAGGCATCCAGCATCAGTACGTAGCGGACACTTTCCGCAAGCTGGATGGCGCGCTCTTTGTAATCGTCGATGGAGTTCACCACCATCAACCTCTCGAACTGTGTCGCTCTTGCCATGCTAGCGGCTACGCGAGAGCACATCTTGTGGGGGTGCTTTGGGTATGTCAGGATAGGCGTGCCTGTCCACAGCACACTGAAAGACCTGTTAGCGAGCTACCTAGATTGTCATTAGAGACGCGCACTCACTCAGCAGCTACCGTATGAGCATTGCACTATAAAGTCGCAGTCAATCGCGACTATCGACAGAAATGAAACGGACGAGACCGACCTCAACGGTGTCCAGAAAGAGGTCAGCTACACGGCAACGATACACGTGCTCCTTTTTCCTCGCCACATCAGTGAAACGAATGCGTGAAGCAACCTTTTCTCCTGCCCAAGTCCTTGCCGTGCGCAGAAGGTGTTCTTCGCCGGCTATGGGGAATCGCAGCAGCCATAAAACGCTATGAGGAACCCTCACAAGGATCTCCAACCAAGTTGCAAATATACCCTGCATCTAAAGTCAGTGATCACCAACAGCTGACGAAGACGACTCTCACCGGGTCAATCTATGTTCGTGGTGAAGAGTTAGTGGTCGCTTCCCCCAAGGACGTCTACATGGCGTGGCCTACTTTGTAAAGCTGCTTCATACATCAGAAGAGTCCATACAGACTGCCACCGGCAATCTCACCTGACTGAAGTTTGCAAATATCACAAATTCTCTGTGTCGTGAGTCAAGCATGATGTCGTGCGACGCGGTCATGGGACGCGTACTGAGGCAAATCAGGAAATATTCCTCGCCTCATCTCCGCCCGCCTCTTCTCTTCGTCCAGCCACAATTGTTCAACAGGAATACGCTCCCGTTCCTCCGGCGTTAAACATTCGTCTTCTCGATAGGATTGTTTGTGATCGGTGACCATAAAGGAGTGCTGCACAGTTCATGAGCCATCAAGTGTCCCTAGTGGAATAGACGACACGAACAGGAACGTTCATGAGTTTCTCCGTGCTGTAAAGCAGCATGACATCCGATATAAGCCGTATGAGAGACGTATAACGTACTAAACCCAATCGTTTGAGCCTGATTCCGGGTCCGCATCGGCGTCAAGATCAAAGGTGAGATAGTCCTCATCTCGACTGTCACCGCGAGACTTGCGCCATAGTTCCGTGGCACTCATCTCAGGAGGGCACGAGGTTTCGCAGCCAACCAGATAATCGCACCAGCCTGGATGTCGCAACGTGAATTCCATTGTAGCTAGCGCGCTGATGGCCTGTAACCCACCAGCCGACAATGTCCCGGCATATCCCATCAGTTGAATTTGCACTGGACAGGGACGAACCGCAAAAATATCATTCCTTGCACCCTTTGTGTAGCCACCCAGATTGATGACTGAAAGTGACAAGTCAAGTGGTGCTACATGTCAGCAAGCGGAGAAATGCTCACGGATGTGAATGTCCTGCCGGAGGATATGCTCGACAACGGCGTTCGCAGGCCATGTAGACACGTCAATAAAGTTCTCGACTTGCTGCGCAATTCGCGGACGATAGTCACTGCCATCCCATGGGCTCGTGGTATAGAGGAAAACGTTGAACTTGTCTCGATCATGAAAACCAAAGACAGATTGCATCAAGTGGGACAGAGGATGGTCACTATGAGGAGTCAAGTTCAGATCCACGCAGTAGCATATAACAAACATCTTACTTGACATCATTTGAGACATAGCCGATGTTCAGCTTCCCGTGAAGCGGAGGCGGCGGGGGACGAAAGACATGCTTGGGGAGCCATGTTTGCGAGAGCGCCATATACGATATGCGAAGAGCGTTCCGATGCGTGATGAGACGAGTCATCCTCGGAGACAGCGGATACGTAAACTGCGAATCCACGTGAACACGGGTGCGTCCGCTACAACGCGGCGGCACTCACAGTATGGAAAGGGAGGACCGACGGCACAAGAGGGCTACTCAAGTTTGCCGGGAGGATCGGTCGCAAAAAGAAACCAGCGAGATCTGATGAGTTGCCAAGCATGGGCTGGTCCGACGAAACAGTCCTGCCGTACGCCTTCAGGTACCACTGACGCTGGAGTCGTGGTTGCACCCAGTCGATGAAACGAATGATGAAGCCCGTTTCGTTGATGCCTCCCAGAAGACGATTCTCGTCGCCATAATAGCGACCCAGACATTTCCGCCATCGCGCCTTCTCGTCCTCGCGGAGCGAACGGCCTCGCGCCGTCTCGACGACTTGCAGCCACTCATCTACCGTGGCCGATTTCCTGATGACGCCAACATTCTGCATGTATCCGGCATCGATCTGCTGTTCGCAAATCTCGACCATTTTCGTGATCCAGCCGGCACGTCCTTCGCTGCTAGGCGGGATAACACCCCCACTGTCGTCAACGCCAATCCCTTGCGGTACGGTCCCCCGTCCCCGCCAGTCGCACACGGAGCAGAGAGAGTTCACCAGGCCACATATCGCTTCCGGGAGGTTCGAATTCAGACTGACGGCGCGGCGGTAGTAGTCGATCGCGTCCCACGGGCGGCCCTGATCCGCAGCGATGGTAAGCATCTCGGAAGAACCGGTGATCCTGCAGCATACCATGTCTTTGATTGCATTGGCCAAGTTGGCCCAGGCGATGTCGAAGTCCGATTTATGCTGTATCGCTTTCATGTAAAACCTTCACGAGTGATGTCTATCAGCCGCCAGGAGATCACCTCAAGCAATGTCTAAACATACTCGATAGCCTCATTGACATGCCCTTGATCCTTCAAGAGGGAACCCATATTGGTGAGAAGGTGAGGATGACCTGGATCGAGCTGCAGGCCGACTTGATAGTAAAGTTTCGCAAGTACAGGCCCGTCTACCACATGTCTCTGACCTTGCAGGTCGCGTACCGTCCTTGCAGACGACAGCGAGCACAACAATATCCCAATGTTGTTGTACGTCGACGGCGATGAGGATAGCGACAGAGCAAGATAATATAGCAGAATCACGAGTGATGTGCTGACGCTGACGCTGCCATTATCGATCGGAAGAGGCCTGTTCGCAGACGAATCGTCCTGCAACCTTTTCGCCAGAGTGAGCAGTACTGTGCTTGTCATCAGGTTTGTCTTCTGACGTGCGTCTTCCGATGACGCGTTCCAATTCCCGCTGTCGGGATCCCGGGTACACATCGAAGGAAGGACACCGCCGGAGTAAGGAAATAGCACCATCGGCAGATGCATTATTTGCTCGGGGAGAAGAAGGACCGTAGGTAAAATGCCTCCCCCCAGGCGCAGAAGCGCATTGAGAAGCCTGTGCGAGGAAGCATGCACATAGCGGAGGATTGGAAAGTGGTGCTCGCTCATGTGTTGCACCGTAATGTTCATGCTCTCCGCGATCTCCGTGGGTATATGTCCATTCGAGACAGCGGACAGCATATAGCCAGCGACGCAGACTGCAAGGACAAGATCAAGCATGGTATAACACTCGTCATCGGGATACGGCAGAGGCGGGCGGATGACCAGCTCGACAGCCTTGAAGTAGTCTATAATGGCATCTTCGACGCCATCCGGCCGGATCAAGGTGCGTAGGGTCCCGGCGATAAAGAAAAGCCTTTGCAGTCGATGCAGCTCGTGCGTGGGGACAGGCGTGCGAAGCCGTCCATCTGGGTCCACAACCTCCCGCTGGATGTGTTCGCACATTCTTATCGCCTGCAGGTACGTCGTGAAGCGGCGTTGATTATCTAGCACGTTCTGGGTGGCAGAGAACAGCCTGCCGAGTACGTTGTCCTGTGAGCATCGTTAGCATCGGCTTCTTGGGAGAGTCATGAACGCTTCACTATAGCATCCCAATAGGTCGGCTTGATTCTGAGGGCCTTCAGCCACCACTCAAAAGCCTTATCGTCTTGACCCATTGCTTTGTATGTTGTGCCGATGTTCGACATCGCCTCAACGTAGGTGTTGTCGATGGCCAGCATGTCATGGCTGAGCTTCAAACTAGCTTGGTAATCGCCCAACGCATGATATGTGCAGGCGAGTAATAGCAGAATAGGCAGGTGGCGAGGATGGAGCGAGCGCAACGTCGTGAGAAGTGGGAGCAGTTGGAACTTGTATACGTTTTCTGTCGAGACAGCGACTGACGTGATGGGCATGGACATTGGTGTATGGGTGAGCCCGGCTGCTGGTGGCTGGGTCGATGACTCGTACAGATGATACGCGTATGCCATCGCAGCATCACGAGCCATGGTCGTAGCAAATGGACTGGCCGTTTCCGATCCTGGCGCGGACAGTACAAAACTGGCGGCAGCTTCTAGCGGGACGGGATTCGGCTGGGCATCAGGTCGTGTTGTAGGCGATGTCTGAGTAGCAACTTGCACCGAATCGCCTGCCATACCTGTATCCACAGAGATTGTTGTAGCACCTGAAACGGGGTGTCAGGGTTTGATGAGCAGCTGAGGCAAAGGGAGGCTTGCCCTCATGCTCGGGGGGGTTGCCTATTGCCGCTGGAGAGAGTCCCACCTGTGACAGGAACGGTCTCGCGGTGGGGGGCATAGTCGTATCCGCCAGAGCCGCAGAAGACGCAGCATCTCTGGAATCAAGGGACGAAGTAGGGACGGAATCTGAGTCCCAACCTTGTCGTCGCAACTGGAAATACCGCGCGTGCGATTCGTCGTGGGTAGATGCGGCGGAGGGATTCTGCGCCGCAGGCTTCTGGGAAGAGTGACCCTGGTTCATTGGAAGATGTTGGGAGAGGAAGGGATGTATCAATGAGGAGGACAGACGAGATGCATGTGGTTGAAAGTGGATTATATGCACATGAAATTATTCTGGAAGGCGGCCAATTGGCGGCAGACCGCTGAGTATGGCAGGGGAGCGGTGATTACTATGACGTATGCGATTTGTTACCGCAATCAATCCAGCGGCATTCACATTACGCCTAGGCGATGCTACTTACTTACATTCTCGACTCTGGGATTCATCCGCGCGCGGAGGGGACACACTGGGTAAACTCCACCAATTCGGCAGGTGCGAGCAATGTGACGGAAGGTGGACACGCGTAAAACAAGTGACCGGCGACCCTAGAGTTAGGCTGCGGACGCTTTATGGTCGGCAGCAATATCATTTGGAGGACAGTATAACCTTTGTTTACAAAATTGTTCCTGAGCCGCGGCTCAGGCTCTCTATAAGCGCCCGAACGCCAAGTGTGCGCCACCCGACGCCTTCGTCGTGTGGCACTTCCCATGGCCGCATCCAAACGGACTTGCTGGACGACCACTGCAAGCATGATGCGGATCGAGGCTGCATGTGAACGCGTCGCTTCCCGCACTTGGCATCTCGATGACCCCCAGGTATTCAGGTCGCAAATGATGGATTGATGAGAACGGTTCAATCAAGTCTATCACCCTCTTTGCCTGGTCATGGGGAGCAGGATTGATGTGGTCCGACCATCGCATCTCCCCAGCGCATCTCCCCCTGATCAGCTGCCCTATGCATTGAACCCCCGCATTAGGCAGGCGTTGTGAATAGCGGGCACATATTTATTGGGGACTGCTGACAAGGTCCGCTGCAGTATTCACACTTTGATTTCCCATCCTACGATCTTCATACCGTGCAGACATGACCGCTGGCAACCTCTTGACTTACATCCGCGCCCAAGTGGCTGTCGATGTGGACTCTATGGATCCGGCGGTTGCAGCCCGTCACACGACGGAGACGGTCAAGTTCTGCGACATGACGTCCAACCAAGCCATCGTCTATGTTGAAGCAGCCAAGCAAGACCGCGCTTCGCTTCTAAAGGCGGCGTGCGCACAGGCTCAAGCAAGCGGAGTTGACGGAGAGCAACAAGTCACAAATGCTCTGGACATCTTGGTTTGACCGATCGCCTATTCCAGCCTTGGTATCTGATTCTGAACGACCAGACCGTCCTCCTGGCGAAGGAAGTCTATCCATACTTAACCGGTCGTGTACACACCGAAACTTCCCCGTCGGCCGCCTACAATACGGAAGAGACGATCGCACATGCTAAGAGACTGGTAGCTCTCTTTGAGGCCAACGGCATTCCGAAGTAAGTGGCTTGTCAGCGGTATCCCAAGGCGCAATCGTAACCTAGCTACACAGATCACGAGTATGCATCAAAATTCCTGCCACACCGGAATCAATCGTTGCCTGTCAACACCTCGAAACGATCGGTATCAGTACCCTCGCAACTTGTCTGTTCTCGGTCCCGCAAGCCGTTGCAGCGTCCCAAGCTGGATGTCGATACATTGCGCCGTATCTCAATCGCAAGTGGCTTCTTCTGTACCCGTGACATCGTGCACTACATTCTGCCCTAACAGAGCTTCGCGTGCATATCCAACCCGAGTTATGGAAGGAATACAAGGACACGGCTAACGAGCACCCTGGGGCTCGCATCATTGCGTCGATCGTGAACGTTTACAAAAGCATCGGTTCCAAAACGCTCGTCATGCCCGCCAGGTACGTTATGCGCGCATATTATACAATGTGTCTGTGCCGAGCTGATAATCCTCGTACGAAGCATCGTCACCTCCACCGAGGTACTTCATCTCACTCCTGACAGTAATCACTCCCAATGACCGCTGACTATTGCCTAGGCAGTTGCGCTGGTGTCTCTACATCCGGACCACCTGACGCTGTCAGGAGCAGTCCTCGACCAGCTCATCGCAACCGAGCAAACAGCATCAACGCCGAATGATCCCAAGCCCCACCACCCGGAGGTCGGTCTCAACGCAGGTGACGTAGCATCACAACGTTCCTCATGCACGGATGCTGACACGTCGACCACGAAAGACTCCTCGATCATCGAGACGGATTTCCTCGCGAACGGCGCGGATGCGCTCCGGGCGGCATTGTCGGTGGATGCTGAGTCGACGCGCAATTTGGCCGATGCTCTCAAGATATTCGACGAGATGGAGCAGAAGACGAAGGAGCTGATCCGCAAAGAGCTGAACCTCGTTTGAGTGGATCTATTTGCTTGAGAGCCTAAATAAGGATGTATAACCAGTTTGTACCATGTATTCTTGGTTTCGACCCGAACACAAATTACAGTGTATATACCAATAATGCAGTCGAGAGACCATCACTCCCTGCAAAATTGTCGTCGCCTATCTCAAGTCTTCAATGGCGACGAGCGCTTGGGCCTGTGCTCGATCTTCTTCCGTTCGGAATGGTGAGCGCTGCACATGCGGTGGACGCGCGTAAAACAGGTGACAGGCGACCCCAGAGTCGGGCTACGGACGCTTTATGGAGGTGGCCAGTCGGCAGCCGGCGGGTGAGGACAGCGTCACCTTTTCTGCGAATTGGTCTTTACAAAAATATTGTTCCTGAGCCGTGTCTCGCGGAACCATCTCAGGCTCGCTTTAAGCGCCCGGAGGCAACAAGTGTGAGCCAGCGACGCCTTCGCAAGTCGTTGTCACTTCTCATGATATCCGAATGAACTCTGGGCGACCACTGCGAGCTGGAATGATGCGGATTGAGGCTGCCTCTTGCACCATCTCAGTCCCTTCGACCACATGTATCGCCCATGTGGACGCGTCGCTTCCCCGCATCTCGATGACCCCGGATTCAGGTCGCAAATGATGGATTGATGAGAATTCAATCAAGCCGATTCTCACCCAAGTCTATCGCATCCAAGATATCGAGAGCCGTGTTTGCCTAGGCATCGGGGAGCGGTACTGATGTGGTCCGACCGGCGTACCTCTCTCCTGGTCAGCTGCCCGTATGACCCCCGCATTAGGCAGGTGTTTTGAATAGCATATTTATGACAACGTCCGCTTGTAGTCGCACCTTGCGATTGATCACTCTCCATACCGCGCAGACATGGCCGCGCATGCCAACCTGTTGACTTATGTTCGCTCTCAAGTGACCGTCGATGTGGACTCCATGGATCCGGCGGTTGCAGCCCGTCACACGACGGAGACGGTCAAGTTCTGCGACATGACGTCCAACCAAGCCATCGTGTACTCTGAAGCAGCTAAACAAGAGCGCGCCTCGCTTCTAAAGGCTGCATGCGCACAGACACAAGCAAGTGGAGTTGATGGAGAGCAGCAAGTCACAAATGCTCTGGACATCTTGGTTTGACCGATCGCCTATTTCCAACCTCGGTGTCTGATCCAGAACGATCAGACCGTCCTCCTGGCAAAGGAAGTCTATCCGTACTTAACCGGTCGTGTGCACGCACAAACCTCCCCATCGGCCGCCTACAATACGGAAGAGACGATCGCACATGCCAAGAGACTGGTAGCTCTCTTTGAGGCCAACGGCATTCCGAAGTAAGTGGCTTGTCAGCGGTATCCCAAGGCGCAATCGTAACCTAGCTACACAGATCACGAGTATGCATCAAAATCCCTGCCACGCCGGAATCAATCGTTGCCTGTCAATACCTCGAAAAGATAGGCATCAGCACTCTCGCAACGTGTCTATTCGCGGCCACGCAAGCCGTTGCGGCGTCCCAAGCGGGATGTCTATACGTTGCGCCGTATTTCAACGGCAAGTGATTACTTACAAATGAGGACGTTGCACACTACATTCTGCCCTAACAGAGCTTCGCGTGCATTTCCAACACGAGCTATGGAAGGAATACAAGGACACGGCTAATGAGCACCCCGGGGCTCGCGTCATTGCGTCGATCGTGAACGTTTACAAAAGCATCGGTTCCAAAACGCTCGTCATGCCCGCCAGGTACGTTATGCGCGCATATTATACAATGTGCCTCTGCCAAGCTGATAATCCTCGTACGAAGCATCGTCACCTCCACCGAGGTGCTTCACCCTCGATCTTGATAGCCACCACTCCCAATCACCGCTGACGATTGCCTAGGCAGTAGCGCTGGTGTCTCTCCATCCGGACCACCTGACGCTGTCAGCAGCAGTGCTCGACCAGCTCGCCGCAACCGACCAAACCGCATTAACGCCGAACGATCCCAAGCCCCACCACCCAGAGGTCGGTCTCAGTGCAGGTGACGTAGCATCACAACGTCGCTCGTGTACGGATGCTGACACGTCGACCACGAAAGACTCCTCGATCATCGAGACGGATTTCCTCGCGAACGGCGCGGATGCGCTCCGGGCTGCATTGTCGGTGGATGCTGAGGCGACGCGCAAGTTGGCCGATGCTCTCAAGATATTCGACGAGATGGAGCAGAAGACGAAGGAGCTGATCCGCAAAGAGCTGAACCTTGTCTGAGAGCTTAATAAGGATGTATAACCAATCTGTATCATGTATTTCTTGTCAACATGCTTTCGACCCGAAAACAAACGATGATATATATCATCGACGTCAACAAAAGACCATCTCATCCGTCATCCCCTGCGAAACCGTCGTCGCCTATCTCAAGCTGCCTCACCAGATCTTCAATGGCGACGAGCGCTTCTGCCCTGTGCTCGATCTTCTTCCGCTCAAACAGCCACGGACAGTCCAACGATTCGCACTTGATGGGTTCAGCGGTGGCCGTTCCGCAGCAGGAGCCGCAGACCGTTTGAACATTCCATAGTCGGCTCTCGGTCGTCCGTACCCGGGACAGAAGCTCGGTAATTGTCGGTTGAGGATCGGCACGACAGTCTTCACACAAACCTGCATTCGACGGCCTGTCAAAACGACGTGTTCAACTAAATTCGATGCGGCTAGCTTACCTTCTGGTGTGAGGGCACCGCATACGATGCAATTCGAGCTGAGAAAATGATAGTCAATCTTCAGCGTGCCGGGTCCGTTAGAGTCCTTGTTCGCCTTCCGTGGTGAAATCAACAACGAATCCGCATGATCCGCTCGTATCGTCTTCGGCATTTCGTCATACCAGCTTCTGACATCTGCGCCGACGAGGTTGAATATGCGTTCGAGAGGCGGGATCAACACTCTGGATATGTAATACGTCGCATCCAGGTGCTTCTGGCTGCAAGGAATGATGAGCGCTGCACATGCGGTTTCGACAGCGAGCGTACCTGTCGTTCAGGAGAGCCTCAGGAGCTACGGCTCTGTCTACTACCCTGCTATCAGGGTCGCCGCGGACGATGATGTACGGTACACGTTCTCCGTATTGAGGCTCGTCAGCAGGATCTTCCACCATACGTCGTGCAGCGACTGTGACACCCGGCGGCGGTGGGACTTTGTCGCTAGTATAATGGTCAATAAGCGTATCGCATCGGACGTTAGAGCACACACCTGTATGTGCCCATCTTGACCTCCTTTGCAAAGATGAAGTCTTGCACGGAGACCCTGTCTTCGAGTATCTTCGCCCAGGTGTTACAACAATAATCCTTGACCTTGCTGAGGTCTTGAGTCCTAAAGAGAATTCTGACATATCATATCGTTAGGTCAGCAGGCATGAAAACCGACGTAAGGGCACCCACTTAAGGCACGCCTCCACCATCTTCTGCTGAGCCGGGATCCCATCTCTACGGACGGTCTCAATCCCCTTCGCGTCGAACACCGGTTCCTTGTCATCTGGATTCTCAAACTTGAAACCCACGTAGCGTTTCTTCGCCATGAGCACGCAGGGAAGGTAAACCTGGCATCATCAGTCCTATTGTGCTTATGGAGCGGAGTAGAGTCTACGTACCTTTTCGAACTTGAGTTTTACCGGAACAGGGTTCGACGCAGTGATCGTTTCTGCCATCTCGTAGCCGATTCGGAACGCTTGCTCCTTAGTCTTGCCAGGGAGGTACACAAACAGTGAGTCTGTGTCGCCGTAAACTACTTTGGCGCCCCATTTCTTGGTCGAATCAATCACGCGTATTGCCTATAACATGGTGAACTTCGAATGAGGACTTGTCTCAAAAGACGTACCTCCTCCAGAGTTTCACGACCACTTTGGACAATACTATCCGCGATCTCTACAGCCGGCATTCGACCGGAATAAGTGGCGCTTGTGTAACCATAAGTGACGTTGGCGATGAATTTGAGACCCAATTGACGTGCGTCAAGGACCCTTCTGAGGGCCTGCCAATCACCATTAGAAACCCTCTGTGCACATATGACCATAACGCACCTTGTCATCCTTCACTCCCTTCATTGCTTGCTTCACCATTACTCGCGTTTCCAGTAATTCCGTCAGCATCCTGCCGAGCAACCCCTTGCGGACCTCGGGTTTCACATACATTATACCATTAGGTGCGACTAGATACAACATGAACAGATCTCCAGGAAAAGCTAAGGTGCAGACTCACCAATAATATGATCTTGTAGAGACTCCAGCAAGCCCGGCGGTTGATGCAACTCCGTGACGCCGAATTTGTTTTGTCCCTTGAAATCAGATACACGACCGAGACAAGTAGAGTAACAGTAGTTGTAGGCGATCATGATAGATGGATACAGAGATTGAAAGTCTAAAACTACAAGGGGGCTATTGTAGAAAGCCGAGAGCGGCTCCATGATTAAGGGCATGCATTCAGCCGCATTTTGCTTTCCGACCTGCAAATCCAGTCAATAGCGCTCCTAATCACGAACGTTACACTCACATCCTGCTTGCTCGGCGATAGCAGTACAAAACTCTCCGGCTTGGCGATTCTGAACATGAACGACTCTACTTTGAACTGCGAGCCGCGACTGAGGACCGAGAAAAAATCCACTCCGAAAATGCGAGCAAATTCTCTGTAAAGCATTCAGGATGAGTGCGCCACGGGTCAAGCAGAGTGACGTACGCATTCTTCGTCACAACCTCTGCAACGTCAAGGATTTCCAACACCGTAACAGCGCGGATGGAGAAGTATCGTAGGAGATTAGCCGTTTGGTACGGATGAGGACTATGGTACCACTCTGTCAACGTCTTCGCGGAGTATCGAGGAGTCCTGAATGAAGGTGATATTCAACGTACAGTCGCAGAACCACACGAAAAAGTCTTACCGTCTACGGAGAAGTTGAAAGACAACATGCTCAAAAGAGTGACTAGTGAAGTTCTGTTCGGCGCGCATGATTCGCCAAACGTTCAGTACGTGCCGACCGACAGCCTGGAAAGTCGATGTCATACGCATCCCCCATTGATCTGATCCACCGCTATGTCGACCGGGGGCTCTTGAGATCTGCTCCCCAATGTCAAGCCCTACGAGCTTGCAATATCACGTCTTATCCATCTCCCAACACGATCAAATGCACGCACCATAAGTAGATGCTCGCGCACTCAGGTATCCCCAGGATGCAGACTGCACCTCCCAACCGACGACGATATCAGGATCGAGAGCCCAGACTAAATCGATGAGGTGATTCAACAGGTCAAGCTCGCTGTTGACGGCGTCCATCCGTACGCTCTGTAACCTGCGCGGGTTGACTTGATCACCTTCGACAACAATCATGCCAGTCTCGCACGCGAAGCCTGCGCTCCCTCGGTCCGCGATATCTGCAGAGTCTTGATATGCGTAGAAAATAGCAAGAACCTCATCTTCCGCAGGATCTGGCAAGCGTCCCTCCCTAGATGGTGCTGATTCACGTTCAACACAAGCTAAGCATAAAATCAGAACCGACTTGCCAAATACTTCGAGCGAGAACAAGCTCATATTCTGTCGTTCACGAATCGCACTTTCTGCCGGTTTGAGAGGGCTTCCCTTCAGCCCATATGGGTTCGCTTGAGTTGAACCATCGATCTATTGTGACATTTATAGATACCTCTGCAAGAAATGAAGAGGAAGGCGTGGGACATACCTGAGAGTGCTTCTTAACAGACGTTGGCGCTGAATTGTGCGTCCTTGGATGGTCACGCAACCATTGCCGTACTTCCTTAGCAGACGGCGGACAGCTGGCATACTCCCAACCATGTATGCGACTAGAATTGGAAAGTGTTGGACTACTCGACACCAGCGAAGCGGAAGATGGACCATTAGAACCGCTGTCCCAATCTTCAAGGACGCTCAATCCCTTCCCACCCTTCAAGTTGAACACCAGCCCAGCGTACTCCCTTGGTCTTTCGGGCGCGTCGCTGGCCCTCGAATAATGCGGATCGATGTAGACTTTGCTGGGAATGGCAAAATCATCAACGCTTGCAGACAATTCTGCCGCGGATGGAGGAAGATAAGCATAGACGTATAAATTATGTCGTCGTCGACGCAATGAAGGGACTGGTGACCGGTTAGAACTGGTATCCTGCAACGATCTCCGCGTTAACGATGCGGAAGACTCCAGTGACAACGAGGTAGCTGAAGATGATGAAAGGACATCATCCACATGATTCTTCCTACGCCGCTTGAGTGGATGGTGAGTTTCAGCGCCTTCATCGTCTGAAGTATGAGAATGTCGCCGCTTCTTATTCTGTAGGTTGAGAGCATCCGACTCGGACGACACCGCGTCCATTGTGGATGGGACATCAATTCGCTGCTTCATGTGGGACCTGGCGCGGTCTCCGTGAGATTTAGAACAATAGAGCAGTATATGCGACTTCACAGCAATGGAATCGTGTTGTAACTTGCGATGTGCAAATCAATGCTTATGCCCGATGATTCACCCTTTGACCGCGATGGTTTCGTTGGGTTGGTTGGCTTTGCTAGGTTCGTCGGTCGAGCAGGTCTGGTGGGAGATAAGACACTGCCCTCTTCAATAGGTCGAATTTGAGGTCGTGGTTTCACGGGTGTCGTCGGAAGCGAATCACCCCAGTATTCGACAACATCCTCCCTGCGGCGCGGTGAGCGTACGAAACAGCGACGAAAAAAATGCAACCACACCTTCTTGGTGGGGTTGGAGTTGGAGCCTCCGACAGGACAGATGTCGAACGGTGAGCATCAGATTGGTCCGCACTAGCAATCAAGCATGGTCAATGTGACGCAGACAATGTTTTCACGGATTGCGCTACCGTGTGAGTTTACGCCAAGCCTCTCCGAACGGATTGGGCCGCTTTGGAGTCGAAGAACCGTTCAGAAGACTGTGCATGTGCCTAGAATCAGCGGGGGTGCGTGAAATACACGTGCACAAGGATTCGACCTGTTTCTTTTTTTCTGATCGGAAGCATGGCCGATTTCATTTTCCGCCGGAAATGATTCAGCTGCGAGCTCTTCCTCCGCTCTTCCACCATCAATTGCGTCACCTTCGGGCTGCTGTTCCCAACCTTCAGTATATAACTCATCAATGGCCTGGCTGAAAAGCAGTGTCTCATCCACATCAATTTCGTGCTCATCTGCTTGCTTGGAAATTTGTGAACTCAATGACTGGCTTGATTGCGTTGGTGCATAGGGATTGTCCGCAGCCGATGTCTTCGCGCCTTCTCCGCTTTCACTATCTTGCGGTCTAGATGGCTTCCACATCTTCCATTTGTTCTCCCAAAGTGATTCTATGCTCTCGAACGTCGTCATGACCCACCGCTCCCAGCCTGTATCACTTCGCGGGGTCTTCTCCATTTCTCCTTCTCTCTCGATCCTCCTCCTAACTTCTTCCCACCACCTTGCTTCCGCTACCCATTCCCTGCTCGTTACTCTCGAGTCTGCACTAGGATCCTTGGGGATTTCCGGAGAGGGTGTAAGACCTTTCGCGATACGGCGGCGGCGTTCATCTTCCCAAAGCTCGCGTACGCTGAGCACGAGAGGTTCGGGAGGAAGGGGAGGAGCAGGAGTTTGCAACTTGTGGTGAATGTTACGAGCTGACAGCAACCGCCGGTTCAGAATCTGATGAGCGATGACGTCGACTTCGAGAGGCATGCGAGACTGGCGAGGATGCGGTGAGGTCCGAAAGACGGGTGGCTTCCCTTCGCCTTCACCCTCGTGCGCAGATTTGGTCTCTTCCTCTCGGCCTCGCTGCCAGATCTCGCCGAGATCCATCCATCCGCACCCATAGAGCCCAAAGTCGCATAAGAATTGAAGAGGATAGCTGAGATGGCTTTCATACACACGAAATCTGGTCCTCATGACGGTTCCGGACTGCAGGATGGCTACCGCACGGCTTTTATATGCTGGGTCGGCGATGTGAACCTTGAGAAAAGGGGAATATGATGAATGAAAGCCATAGAAATGTACCCCTTTCACGAGCACGACTGCACGAATGAACTGAGATTTTGGTGAGCGTGGATCTCGCTTAAAAGAAAGGGCAATAGCATGATTTAGAGAATAATTTAGCTTCGAGATGTAGTGATTGACTTGAATGACAATAATGGTGAGCATCGACCCGCGTTTTCAAGCTTTAGCATTTGCTTACCATCGTTAGGGTTCATCTTGCCCGGGTATTCCACGAAAAAGTATGGGTATACTTGATGGACATGTATACATGCCTTTTGACCATTAGAGGCTTCCCCGTATATTCTGATAATAGGTACGCGAGGGAGCGTGGTGTTATCCAATGGACCCGCTTGTGCAAGCGTATGGTCAATCTGATTTACTCGTACGCACAAGGATGCGGTGGTATCTTTCATCTCGCATGATGCAAGAAAGAACTGTGGAAGACAAGGGGGAAAACTGGCAATGAGACCTTGCTAACTCAGGAGCCCTGGCCACCGAGTGGGACGGGAGGCGCCGAACCGCGTCGCACGTCCACCACGCGTCGCAACGATCACGTGATACGCCATCGTACGCGACATAACGCGCGACGTCCAAATTCTTTCTGCGATGGCACACTACCTCACACTACCCGCCATCCATGTTCCCGTCTGGCGAATATGTACTTATGCTGCACTTGCTTCTTGGATGGACTAGCCATCAGGGTGAAAACTTATGCAGCAAACAATCTCAGTACTTGGTACCTTTGTTGTACACCTTCCAATTTATACACATGGGTCGCGTCTCCATCTGTAATGTTCAACCGTTTCATCCCGTCCAAAAGCTTCTACAGCTTGGCAGTCAAGGTCTGTTGGCCAATCCACCTCTGTCCAGCTTCTAATTGCACGAAGCCGCGGACATAACCTGGCTCGACACAGACATACTTTTCCCTTCAAGATAATCGTGTTAGTATTGGGCCATCACTCAAGCTATGCACAAGATTTACCATCCTCCTGTCTCCATGTCCGATATCTTGGACCCAGCCTCTGCCTGCGGGTTCCAAACCACTACGTCCTTGAAGTTCTTCGTCTTGATCTCAATCTTGGACGTCGGCGACGTAATCTCGTACGTGCCAGGTGCATTCTCGTACACGAAGTCCGTAAAGGTCTTGACATTGACGGCGTCCCTCTTCTCTACCTTGTGCTTGCTGCGCAGTTCGTCAGTGGCTTCCGTCTTGTCATAGTAGGACACTCCTTGAAGAGGAGTGATGAGGACTTCGCTTGCAGGCGCACGAATGTAGTTGTGGAATAAAGCCTGGAACTCGAGAGGCGGAGAGGTTGATAGTCCGGTGTTCTTAACGTGAAGATCGGTGGACAGCTGGTGCTCCGCGAGGGTGACAACATACGCAAGGTGGAAAGGACGCTTGTACTTTTCTGTGATGCTCGCCTTAGGCTCCAAAGCTGCAATCTGTCGGTTAGTAACAGCGTTTCCGAGTGCACTCGCTGATACACTTACTCAACCTGACTGAGACACCTGCCTCATCATCAAGCACAATGCTATCATAAGTCCAGACTTCGCTGCGTGCAAATCCGTGCTGTCCAAGCTTGGAGTGTTCCGGATGCGTAGGTGCGCCGAAGCAAGGAAACACAACAGGGATGCCTCCCCTCACAGGTTTGCTTCCGTCGAGCGCAGCCGTGGAAGAGACGAAAAGACGTTCGATTGGAGTCGGCTTCAGGACGCTTCCCGACTTCCAAGAGATTACGGTCGCGCCATACAGCAAGATCTCAGCAGATGAACCCTGAAAGCGAGCGATCAACACATGCTGCAGACCGGCGACCAGGCGCTTTACCTTGGGGTGCTGGAGGAAAATCCGATCTGCCTGCTGGACAACTGGCATGGCAATAGCAACTCTGTCGGTGAGTAGGACGGCACTTGAGTGTGATGCTCTTCCACGACGAAGAGCATCATGAACACGTCTCAAAAGTCCATTGCCGTTCCCTATTACGTCATTCTAAGGGTTGCAGTCACGTGGCGACATCGGAAGGGATCTGGGCACTGCAGTGTGACCATCCGCCGCCTGCCCTGAAGTCAACCTCCCTCTAGCATATAACCGCTCACTTTCTCCCCTCTTCTCTATCACCTTTCCTGCTTCTGTTCTTCAATGCTTCAAGTCCTATCTGCTTCACAATGCTTCACTCATGAAATCGTGACTGTGCGGTGTCCATCCTTTCTTGTTACAGCGGTCGAGTTTAACGTGATTTTATTTCATGTTTCAGGGGCTATCTCACGACTACTTCGTGGCTCGACGTGAATTTTGCTTGCTCTGCTATCACATCGATAGTGATCTTTGAAAACTTGCCACTTCATGCTATACAAGAAACCGTCACAGAAACAAATTATAAACGAAAACGTCACAGAAACGAATCATAATTGAAGATGGTGGTTTCGAGCCGGTTGTACGAGGCAGGCTTGCGCTGCTATCGGCAACCTTCGTGCCCGTCACGGGTGCGACGAAACGGAAGCCGTCTAAAGAGGCAAATACGTTGACTTGCGATATACTGCATTCATGACATTATTGCATCACATGCGATGTTGCGGACACTTGCAGCCATTTGCTTGGTTTTTTACGATGGGCATACACGAGATTACAGATCATTCATATGTGCAATCACCGGTTGCGTCAGCGGACGCTCACTGCTTATTGCGAGAGCAAAGCATTTAGACCGCCGGGCTCACTTCGATTTTGCAGTGCGAGGTTATCAATCGCTGGTGACAATTGGCGGCATGATTGCGTCTCGACGTGTCGCGAAGCTCAAGCCTGGTGGTCAGACCTTTTTCGAGACGATTGGACAGCTTCAACTGCGACATACGAGGGCTTGATGCTTATCGGTGGCGTGTGTGCACCTTGCTGTGTGCGCCGGAGTTTAGTCCAGTCATTCGATGATAATCGGCTTGGATACACCGCCGTCCGTCCATAGAGGCGAGAGACATCATATCAGGTGATGTGCTATCAGGCTTATGATCTGTGCCATGATGCAAAAAGGCCACGATCTTTCGCTATACGAAGCGTCGCTCACATCGGGCGCACGGTGGTCGACTCCGACGTTGTCGTTCTATCGAGCGCCACCACTGCGCCACGAGGAGCACGACCTGCCAGTCAAATTGCCGGGCGCACGACTGCCATGCACTCCGCTCAACTGGTGTCTAGGAAGCGACGTAGTTAATGAGCGCGTTGCCTCTCCATCTTTTCCGGCATCTCGACTTTTGTTCAAATGCCAAGGCAAGTGGCGCAATTTCAAGATCAGGGTGAGCAGGCTTCATGGTACTCGTTTTGCGTCGAATATCTAATAGTTGATATAGCTAGCGGCATATTTGGCATCAGTTCCTCACAGCAAGCACTTTGCAGTCTTTATACTGCTGCGACCGGTTCGAATACCGGTGGACGGTAACGTTCGCGTCACCGCCCGTTCGCATAATTTTTGGAACCCCCTCTTCTTCGTGAAGAGATGTTTCTTTCGTGATGCGTTCAGTTCCCTTCGTGATACTGTTCCGGTATGGTGAGTATATCCGTGTTCGTTGGTATGTATATAGGATTAGTTACGGACCTTATTGTGCCATGTATGTCAACGTCATGTGCTGAGATTCTCAATGAACAGTAAATTTGTGATGACGGAATGTGCAAGATCCGTAAAATCAGTTCAACGGGGTGACGCTATGCGATTTCGCTGAATCGATTTGGCGTAACCTTAAACTGAAGGAGCAGTCCACCGTAGCGAGCGTTGCTGCCTTACCATTAGCGTTGGTTGCACATTACATGCACGTAGCTGGCCGCTGTAGCAGAACATGGCCATGTAATCACATATACATAGCAACTTGTTCAGCAATTGGCAGTTGAATTGTGAGCCATCGCCGCGAGTCGCTGGCAGCGCAGTGCGGCACGCGCTTGAAGCATCGCTTGATCACTTGCGTCCAAACAGGGACATCAACATCTGCTGTCCTCGTCTCGTCGTGATCCATTCACCCTGCGTGCATTTACTCTCGCGGCCCGTAGTACATTGCTGATCACCATATCGTCTTTTGAAGGCAAGCCATCCTACGTGGGGCCAATGTCTGTCTACTAACCGGCCGTTCGCCACGATTCATCGCTGTTCAGTATAAGCCACCATGGAACCCGGTTTCTCGGTCGACGATGTCGGTACTCTTGGCTGCCGTATTACCAGCTGCATCTGAATATAATTCGATTTTCTTTAGATTGCGCCGATTGCTATCCTCATGGATGAGCTACGATCCGAGGATGTTCAACTTCGACTGAACGCGATCCACCGCATCTCGACAATCGCTCTCGCGCTGGGGCCGGAACGTGCTCGCGACGAACTCATTCCGTTTCTACAAGACTCAGTGGACGACGAGGATGAGGTGTTGCTAGCGCTTGCGGAGGAGTTGGGGAGTAATTTTGAGGAGTACATCGGAGGAAACGAATACGCCCATCTACTTTTGGGGCCACTGGAGAATCTTTGCGCGGTGGAAGAGACGCTTGTCAGAGACAAGGTGCGTCCGTTGCTTCTCCCAGCGAGGGCCATGCTTCTATAAGGCGTGTTACTTCGACGTATATGCTCACTTCCTCGATTACCATTAGGCCGCGGAATCCATCACCAAAATCTCCGCGGCGCTCAGTCAAGCCCAGATCGAGAAATACTACATTCCTCTCCTGCAAAGACTATCGCATGGAGGATGGTTCACCTCCCGCACGTCGTCATGTGCACTATACGCCCCGGTGTACGACAAAGTCGCGCCCCAGGTGCAGGATGAGTTGCGTAGAGGATTTGCCGCTTTGGGGACGGACGATACGCCAATGGTGCGACGGGCGGCGGCGAAGTGGCTGGGTGTACGTCTTCACGTACTTCTTATGAGATATGTTTTGCGCTGATCGTGCTCGATACTATCCAGCCCCTGGCGAAGAAGTTCTCGAAGCCTCACGTTCTTGCGGATGGTCTCGCTATCTATCGTAGACTGCAATCGGATGATCAGGACTCCGTCCGTCTATTGACCGTGGAGGACCTCATTGCAATAGCTCAACAACTCACGCCGGCGGAAGTAAAGGATCAGTTACTGAAGCAGATCAGGCAGACCGTGTCTGACAAAAGCTGGCGAGTGCGGTATATGGCAGCCAGCCACTTCAACGAGGTCGGTAATATGGTAGATGCCATTTGAGATTATGCTGATTATGATCAGCTTGCGGAAGCGGTTGGGCAAGAATTGGTCCGGGAGGAGTTCATCGGGCACTTTGTTCAATTGCTCAAGGACAATGAAGCTGAGGTCCGTATTGCTGCCGCAGGCCAAGTTCCAGGTACGCGATTCCCTTTGTCCAGGAATGCTTGAGAAAGTAACGTTCATCCAGGCTTCGCCAAGCTTCTCGAGAAGGAAGTGATCCTTGCACGTATTATTCCATGCGTGCGAGAACTCTGTCAGGATACTTCCCAACACGTCCGAGCTTCTCTTGCAAACCAAATCAGTGGTCTCGCTCCGTTGCTCGGCAAGGACTCGACGATTGAACACTTGCTTCCGTTGTTCCTCCATTTGCTCAAGGATGAGTTCCCGGAGGTTCGCTTAAATATCATCAGCAAGCTTGAACAGGTCAACGCGGGTACGTGCGCAGATCTTTTCGTATCTGTAAGGGCTGACGTGGTCGAAGTGATTGGTATTGATTTGTTGTCGGAGAGCTTGCTACCGGCCATTGTTGAACTGGCCGAAGACAAATCATGGCGAGTGCGACAGGCCATCATCGAATATATCCCTCTTCTTGCAACCCAGCTTGGCAAGGAATTCTTCGACGAACAGCTGGGCAACCTTTGCATGTCCTGGCTTGGCGACACCGTCTTCAGCATTAGGGAGGCCGCTATCGTCAACTTGAAGAAGCTCACAGAAGTCTTTGGCGTTGACTGGGCCAAGGTCCAGATCGTGCCGAAGGTGGTCGGCATGGGTCAGCACCCAAATTACCTCTATAGAATGACTACTGTGCAGGCCATCACAGTGAGTATTATTTTTCTTCTTGCGTAGATTGTTCCCTTACACCTGAACAAGGTCATTGCTCCGTCCCTCACTCTCGATATCGTTCGCGGAGAGATACTCGACACCCTCCTGCAATTGGCGAATGACCCTATACCCAACATCCGCTTTAATGTCGCTAAGGCTCTAGAAGTTCTTGCTGACACGTTCGGCAGCAGTCCAGAGGGAAAGCAATTGACGCAACAGAAGATTGTCCCGGTATTAGACGTATTGAAAAATGACCAGGATGCTGACGTGCGATTCTTCGCATCCCGTGCGCTGCAGAAAGCACATGAGATAGGAGGTGAGTACTCTTTGATCGTGCAGCAATAAATGTCGATTTCTGAAATATGTGCCTGAACGTTAGCTTGAGGGTGTCCATATATAGTCCTTACAATCGCCATTCGAAGCTCCTATTCTACCACATTCTCTTTGTTTTCTTACCGTTGTCAATGGCCGAAGAACAAGAATGTAATGTACAAGCTTTGTCACGATGTCTCTATTCGTCAGGCTCCGGTTGACGTATCAAAGGCGTGGTGGCTTATTCGACAATCAAGCAGTGACAGGCCTGGAGAGGTTTCAGAATAACCGCGCCACTGGAATCTGGTTTCTAGCCTATGGTAGCCGATAGAAGAGCTTTCAGAGAAGCTCAGCAAAACAGACCTCATGGATGCATGACAATGACTACTCCGCGCGACTGCCAAGATCGGTGATTTGTCGGTGCAAGTAACATGCCGCTCCATGGTCCCATGTCTCGCGCCTCTACTTATCTTGGTGAGTACGAGCGCGTCAATTGTTGGTGAGACCGGTGCACGTTCTGTTGACACCGCCAAGGAATGTGATGTGAACGATCCAATCACCGATCCAACGCTACCGCACGGTGCACGGATCGGCCGGAGTCCGTTGTTAGGTGACCGAAGACCGGTACCATAAAGGCGTCGGCTAAATCTCGCCTTTTCGCCTTTCTGGTTCCCACCTCTCATCGTATAGCAGTCTGTCGTTCCTTTGAGCCCACGATCGTTTACCATGGCCCGCTTTTCCGCCCTACTTTTCCTGGCCGCCGCGCTTCCCTTCGTACTCGCTGGCTCGGACAGTTGCGCAGACTCCGAATTCTAGTGAGTGTTTGTAGAAAGTCGCCTTATGCTTCGTTTCTCTCTTTGCTGACGTGTGCTTTCTCGAAAGTTATGGAATCAAAGACTGCTGTCTTCCGTATGGCGGTACATCCAATACGACATCGCCTCCTCAGGGGAATGAGCAATGCCCTACAAACGGCTGGTACTGGCACGACGGCAAAGAGGCCTGTGTTCCGAAGAAGCCGGTTGATCAAAGCCCTACTCCCCAGTGCTCTGGTGGCTGGGAGTGGAACGAGTCTTCCTCTACCTGCTGCGAGCCCCACACCACGACGACGTCCGCATCGCCGACTCCATCTGCAAAGGGCATCAGCTCGCACCACAAACGTATTCTGAAATCGCGTAACAACCCCCTCTGCCCCGACAACTTGGAGGCTTGCCCCATTGCCGGCTTGGGTGGGCTCACGGGAGACTATGAGTGCCTCGATACCATCGCTGAGCTTGAGTCGTGCGGTGGTTGCGCATCCACTGGAGAAGGACAGGACTGCGCTGCCATCGAGGGTATATGGAATGTGGGGTGCGTGCGCGGGCACTGCGCAAGTAAGTCGGGTCATGTCATATCAACCGAGATCATGGGCATCTGACCACGATATGGAAGTTTATACCTGTGCACAGGGTTACAAACGGTCTGCAGATGGGAAATCGTGCATCAAACTATGAGTGTGGTTCAGCTGCTCAGCTGGACGCACAGAACCGCAAGCACCTGAGGCAATGTCCTCGACGTATCATCATCATGAACAACCTTATATTCTCCTAACTTTCCCACCTTCCTTGAGAGCCACTGTTCTTTAAATTATACCCGCGTCGCTTGGTTCGGGCTGGGCTCGTCATTACATGGCTGCAACGTTGGAATGGATACTCACGTACATTCTGGACTCTCATACTGATGATAGTTTCCTTACATTCACGTCGCCCCATGCTCGGTCACGTCCCCTGTGGCGTCCATGTAGTACGTACTATGCCGCAAGCTGCATGTTTGTGTCGTTTGTCTGCAGGAGTGCCACATATACCGATTCTGTTTCGTCGGAAAATTGCGATTAGATACTATTCAGGCGCTTATATGGGTGGCAAAACGGTGTTAGAGTCACGTGAGCGCGACGCGTCGGTGGGGGCCAATGAGAATGCGGAGGAATGGCCGAGCCGTCAAACAAGGTTCAGTTGAGTCGCGCTATATAAGAGGTCTCCTCAACTTCAACACTCGCTTGTCACGTCTTGTCCCGAACGCCCGCCGTCTTTCGCTCGTCTGCTTTATACTCTACCTAGTCTCATATTTTTGCAGCGCTAGCCGCTCGCATCCTCTTATCTTCAAAACTAATTATCGGTACCTCAATCACAATGTCCTCCATCCTGCGCGCCCTCTTCCTGGTTCTCCACGCTGCGGCTATTGCTTCACTGGTTGGCATCTCGACATGGTCTACTCCAGCTCTTGCGTCTCCCCTGCCGTTGCCTCTCCCACTTTTGAATGCATATACCATGGACCTGGCTCAGCGGACGGATCTCTCGTCTAGAATGTCCGACGGCAGCTCGCATCATGACCACAACGTCACTCTCAAGTCGCATCTCGCTGATCATGGGCCTGCGTCTTCTGCTCACTCTTCGTCCGTGTCAACTCACAAGCGCCAAGCGGACAGCAGCGTCATGAATAATTTTGACATGTTGAGCTCGTACTCCGCGCAGATGAACCAAAACGCGAACATAATCCGTGCGTGTCATGTCTCCTCAATGATACCCACTAGGCTAAACCATGAGCAGGTGGCATGGCTAGCGAGCCGGCGTCTGAGCGTGCTGCGAACGCCGACTTTAGCGAGCAATATTTGACCGAGCTATCGTCTTTCAACACCAACTTCCGTGGCTTCCAATCTGTCCTCGCTGCGCTAGCTGCGGACAAGGGACTAGCCAACTACAACAAGAATGATCAGCTCGAGACCTTGCTGAAGGCCACCGTCAATGCTGTGAAGGACATCCTGGGCGATACCTACGAAGCGATCGAGAGCATTCCAGGGATTGGACCCCTCCTAGGTCCCAGTAAGTTCATGCCTGATGTGTGGCGATGATGTGTCTCATTGCGCATACAGCCGTCTATGACATCAAGTGTATCATTGACGAAGTCCTCGATGCCACGGAGAATCTGACCGATGCAATTATCAACGACTTGGTACCACTGCTTCGCGATCTCCTCGGTCAAGCCACCTCTACGGCATGCGAAGCCGGTGTCGAGATTGTTGGCCTGTGCCTACCGCTATGACGGAGACGTTTTGAGCACACGACGGGCGACCCTTTCCCCTCCCTTTCCTCCGATCATGACCATGTATAATCAAGGGCTGGACCCTCATATGTATTGATAGTATTTCGCATCGTTGTGTATCATGATTCGTTTTGCATTCGTATTGCATGCATCGCTGACAATCTATCCCACTGTTGCAACTCCGAGACGAAGCTAAGTTTGAACTGTGGACCGGTGACTCTCTGAGTTGGTGGTGTAAACAAAAGGAGTTAATGACGGACTGCAGGGCATGTGTTAAGTCCGTCATTAAGAGAAAACCGGTATGAAGGCAAACCGGTGTCCGGGTAAGCTGCATTAAATACAGAGGATGTCGAAGACAAGGAGCAGAGCTCTCAGGCCTCCATGTCTGATGCTCAGGCTCTAAGCACGGAACCATGGTATCGCTACTCTTCAGATACCCATCGGTCGGCCATAGGTCCAATCCATGGCAGCTGAAATCGCACCAAACCATTGCGGGCGGCATCGATGTACGCCTGCCAGCTACGCAGAACATAAGCAAGAGACTTCCATTCCGGTCAATATCAATGCACTCACGTCATGTAAAGCAAAGGCGCTGCTACTATCAACGTAAGGATTGTGCGCATGAAGGATGGGAATTGAAGCAGGGACGCCAAAATCCGCAGCAAGATCAAGGGCGTAGACAGCAGGGCTGATTGGTATGCTAAGGCGAAGCGAGAATGAGCCACTGGACTGATACAGGAGAGGTTACATGAGCAAACCATGAAATCGCACGTAGTCATTGTCGGTTTCCAGTATAAGTAGCAGCAGAGCTGTGTACGAGTTTCATTTGGTGCGCATCCGTGAGTCGCGACACCCGACTCACCAGATATTGGCCCGAGCAGATACGCAAACGCAGCTAGTATGTCCACTCTCGCACCAAATCGTGTCTCCCAAATTTGCGCCCCACTTTCTGCCGCTGCCTCCTCCACGGCGCCGGGGCCTCCGGCTTGAGAGGTGTTGAAAGTCGGAACAGCTCCAGACTGGTATGACATGGGTTGTTGTGAGGATGCTCGCGGGGGCCATGCGCGTGATGTGTGTCTAGAGGAAGACGGATACGATGGGTCATCGGGTGGTGGAGTCTACGCATGTTCGGTGAATACGTTTTCTCGACACCAGGACGCAGACGTACTCACATAAGGGGCGAACGATGATGCGAAGCTGGTTCTACTCATGATGGTCACGCGTTGCAATCGATGCAGATGTAACAGATGCGTAAGGAGCAGTATAAATACAGGTATCTGGCCCGCCACCGACAGGAACGTCCCTGAGTACTGAGGACGATGTGACTTAAGAGTAAAGCGCAGCCTCACATCCCTGCCGGACCGGCGGCCTGAGAACTCTCAGCCACAATGGTATGTACACGTATTTGTCCCACACCGTGTTGCCCCGATAGGGAAGGTTCCTCGACGGCCCAGTCGACGTCCAGCTTACGGGAATCAGAAAAGCGTGGATACTAGCCATGGTGAGTGCTATTCCTGTTGCGTATTGGATGTCGTGGGAGTCGTTGGGTGCGGTGGAATGGTGGGGAATGGTCGGCAGTTCGGTGGATGGAGGACATGATGGCGGGATGTACCATAGCGGACCAGGGGAGTGGAATAGATGACTGACGTGCTGCCCGACTTGCAGACCGACCCAGCAGCACCCATCACCATCCGGACCCGCAAGTTTATTACCAACCGCCTCCTCTCCCGCCGCCAATTTGTCGTTGACGTCCTACACCCATCGCGAGCAAATGTGCCGAAGGACGAGCTTGCCGAGCAGCTCGCGAAGATCTACAAGGCCGAAAAGGGACGCGTCGTTCCCTTCGGCTTCAGGACACACTTCGGTGGTGGACGCAGCACGGGCTTTGCGCTGATTTACGATGACGAGGCATCGCAAAGAAAGTTTGAGCCCAAGTACCGTTTGATTCGGGTACGTTCCCTGTTTTGACGTGAGCGAAGACCGGACAATCTCACTCGTTTTATATACAGCTTGGCCTTATCCAGGCGCCTCCTAAGACCAACCGTAAGCTGCGGAAAGAGCGCAAGAACCGTGCGAAGAAGGTCAGCATGTCTTTGCATCTAGTTCATCTCTACGACTCTGACTCTACGCTCATAGCTCCGTGGCACCAAAAAAGTCAAGGCTGCGGAGCCGCCGAAGAAGGGCAAGTAATGGTTGGGCGCGTCGTGTATTATCGGTGCTTTCATCGTCTCTTGCATTTCATACCACATTCGTCCCCCTCATCCCCCACCCCATCGCGGGGCAAACGTTGTGCCCCAACTGTATCGTACTGCGTATGCTGGCCTTCTCCTCGCTTTCATGAGTCCTATGCGCATGCCGAACTATGACCGTCACCTCGACCGCGCTGCAGCACTGCACATGTGCCGTAGGACTTGCGGGTCCCCCATTGCTCTGTTCGCCTCTGATACCATCATATTACGAGATGCCTGGACAGTACATTGTGGGTATCGCATGGGTGGTCTAGGATATTGCGTACGAACAGGAAGAAAGCACAGTGCAATGACGACATGACAAGGTAAAGAGCTCAAAATCCCAACTTCTTGTGAATTATATCCGGATCTTCCTGGTATTCTTCTGCAGAAACCCACATCTGTGGCCGGACATGCATGAGCCTGGGAGAGGTGTACCAGTGAGAGAAAAACGCGCCTTTCTGAACGTGTTCAATCCGGCAAGGATGGATCCCCCGATCCAAGTTGAATACTTGCGTTCCGGCGGTGCATAGATCTTTATCTTCACGTCTTTGAGGGACATCTTCTTCACCTCATTCAGCAGCCGATCACCGAATCCTAAAAATATCGTGAAAGAGAAGGCGCGATAGACGCAAGAAACGACATACCACGACACAAGGTGCTTCCTCCGCTGAGAATGATGTTCGAGAACAGACTCTTCCGCAGGTCAAGGTCGACTCGGTTGATTGAATCTACTACTACTTGATGTACACCAGCATATTCTTGACCAATTAACTCTGGATTAAATAAGATCTCTGGCGCGCGAAATCGTTCGGGGCCGAGCTGCCATCTTTCATTAGCTACGCCCTTAGCATACAGGTAACAAACACGCACTTGCACAGTATTGCCGTCGGGCAGCCGGAACTCCTCGTTCCGCCCAATGGAATCCTTTTCTTCCTTTGCGGGGTTGAGGGCAATATAGCAACACTTCTCTTTAATGGTACGAACGACTTCCCGTTCAGCCGTAGTGTGCAGATGATGTCCTGATTTGCGCAGCAATAGCTGGAGATGTTCTGTCACGTCGCTAAGCACTGGCATGAGAGCAGGGCCGAATGAGCGAGGCTAGTGATGCTCACCGTCCTGCAACATCCACTCGTCGGATTGCATGCGGCATAGAGAAACCTTCGAACACTGGAACAGCATGTGTGACACCATCCCCAGAATCTAACACAATCCCGGTTGTCCTCCCTGAAGAATACCTGAATGCAACGCATCTCGGTACAATGGAGGCTTAATTAATGAAAGCGTGCTTACAGCGATAAGACAGCTTGAACAGAAATAAAGAGTGCAGGCACATTGAAGGTGTCGAAGAAGATTTGGGCCGCCACGTCTCGATTATGCCGAGGGTTCAGAGGTGCCTCTGTAAACAATACGGGGTGCTTTGACGAACATTATCATCGGGTGTGATGAAGTAGGCAAAGTAGACGAACCTCTTCACTAAGAGTTCCGAGCTCTTCAGCGTACACCCAACTCCATATACGTTCCATGTCGTCCCAATCAGTCACTATCCCATGTTCCATCGGGTATTTGATCTTCAACAGTCCTCTGAATTCCTGAGCCTTCTTGCCAATGAAGACATCTCCTTCTAAAGCGCCTGCCATAACACGTATGTGCTTAGGCCGTCCCACACTAGTGCACCATGATACGGACGTTAGTGCGCTGTGCACGGGCGATGTGGGATGTCCCTAACCGTGAAGACGCACAAGGACGGGAAGAAGCATTTCGGTTGGTCTTGTCCTGCAAACCCAGCCTTTATAGTGCCCGATCCCTGTATGCGACCAAACGCTTGTCAATGGACGGAGCGGGACATAACCCAATAAAGTGGACATACATTGTCGATGACTACCGGCTGGTTTGTGAGCACATCTTCGAATTCACTAGCCATCCTACTTTACTGCACAAGGCGTAGTTCTGACACGGCCCCGGTGGACAGACACCGGGCGATGATTTACTGGTGGCAGACTCGAGATGGAGGTTTAGGTGTAAGACGCGTCGCGAGACGGCGCGACTAGCGCGTCTGACAGAGCTCGCGCATGTACTCATCCTTCTTCCGTTCATCATGTCGACTTCGTCGCGATGGTTCTGCGCTCTGCTGCTAATACTGTGCCTTGCTGTGAGCACCACCAAGCTATCTCGGGGAAAGAGCCTGAAATTCACAGGAGTATCTCGCAAATGTAGCTGTCCACACATGCTATCCTCGGTCAAAAATGGGAGGCCACAGAACTCTGTAAATGTGCGTCGAACTCAAACACAACTCCAATTCGCATGCGCTCATAGTCCTTGCTATGCAGGCATATGTTTCGGCTCCAACTACACTATCTTGCACATGGAGATACCTGACAATCCGAAGCAACCTTGCCTGTCATGCACGAAGCAATGGTGTCTAAACCAGAATCTGCCTATATGTGCAGGTGCCACGCTAGGAGATGCAGACCCTGACACAGCAACGGGTAAAGAGGGTGATGTCGAAGCAAGGTGCTTTCGTGAGTCTAAAGAGTGTGCGCTCTGGTTGTGGATTCACGTTGATTGGTCCGTTTCCCAGAGCGAGATTCGCCAAGGGACCAGCTCGTGGTGACTATCTTCCTGCTAACTGTGTTCGGTCTTTTGCTTGGGGCTGGTATCAAGGGTAGGATGATCAAAGCCGGCCTCGATACAAGCCTGCCATGGCATACAAGCAGACGGTGGTGGGAGGTGAGCCCCTTGCTCAGCCTGCGAATGACAAAGTTCATCTTACAAAGTCAATGCAGGCATGGATCCCTCAGAGACATCCTGAAGACATTGGATTTGAGCTCGCGAATCGTGTTCGCGGGTTGTGGAATCGAGGGCAAGACGACAGGCGGGATCAGTACATCAGCGTATCTGTGACACCTACATTATGACTCTGCATCGTGCTCTTATATGTATTACTATTCGCTCTTTTATATCTCATTATTATCGTTCACAACGTTGTGAATACCAGACAGTCAGAATCTGAGCTCCGCCCTGCTTGATGAAGATGCTTCGGGTTATCGTTCAACAGACCTTCTTCCTGGGCGTTTGAGCCAGCTTGCCACCGCTCGGGTTCGCATACACACACACCTGCACGTTCTTGCACGTTCTTGACCTTGTTGACGGCTGGGCCGCTGTCGTCAGCACCTGATTTCAAATCAACACTGCCATCAGAGGCACTGCGCCAATGTGTTGATGATTACGGAACGCATCGAGGACGAGTGTGCACTGTCCCATCTCACACACCGACATGGGCTCGCTCTGTTCAAAACCAAGCACTCTGTCGGGCGGAGATACCGTTCTCCGTCCAATAAACAAAGGCAAAGAAGGACACACGCTGAGCTCACAAGCTAACGGAGGCCAGCCCCAGACGGGCGCTCGCACGGCTGCTGCAGAGGCTGCTGAGAAACGGCGTCAGGCGGTGAGTTTTATAAGATATATTCTACTACGTTTCGTGCGAACAACTTTTCCATCTCAGGAGCAAAAGCGTGGCACGCAGGCTGCGAACCCAAATCGGGGTAAGTTGGCAGCACAGCTGGAGGCATCGAAGAAAGCTCCCAGGGCACCGGAGCCCAAGCAAGAAGAGAGGCTCGTGGTGAGTGCATTCCTGCCTTCTTGCATGCCGAAGACACGTCAATCCTGACGTCTTCGCCTGCAGTGGGATTGACCGCCGCATTATTCCATGCTATTCGTACATTCGAGCTACTTCCGTTACGTCAACCTATCTTCGATGATGCTGCGTGCCTCGTGCTTCAAGCTGATGTGCTGCCCCGCAATCTACGCAACCAGTAATTTGCTCGCAGAATCCACCGACGACAAGTTCCGCGAAGGCAGTCATTTACGTGTTCTTGCAGCAAAATGTATGGAAGCAGATTCTCGTGTAGGAAGAGTGCTTCGCCGATTCGTCCCTTCTGACTTATTATCATAGTTGCCCTTCGTTCGCAATCGAACAGTATGATACAAACATGCCAACGTGGGTCAGCAGTGCCAGTACTAGTGTTGGTTAATCGAAGGTGCCCTCCTTATTCGCAAACATTTGTACAGAGGGATATGCTTCAGTCGTAATTTCCACGTAAATAATAATAAAGCTACGTTACAATATTGCAATGGACATGACGGGCGCTTGTTGAACACCAATACTCTGGAAGCAGTCGCTATCACCACCACTACTGGAGGATAGCGCACGCGACCGACGGTCGCGACCGCACGCAAGCTGGCTATATCTACACACTCCTTAGCATCATCGTCGCCAAGACGGAGTGTTTGTCGCTGGCCGATAACAACCCCCATATGAATGACAGAAGCCGCATGGGAAGCGGAATGGGACAGAGTGCTATGGAAGAAGAAATCATACCCGGATAACTACGTGCCAAAGTCGTTCCTATCGTCTCTTTCCAGGAATTGTAAGTTGTATGCCCTTGCGGAGGAATACGTTCTGCTCACCTAGGCGAACATCAGCTAACTTCGTACCATACACGTATTGGTATCTAGTCCGCGCGTCCTGCGCGATCAGCCAGCACCTCGCCACAATCTTCATCTTCCTTGCTGTATTCATTCAGTTGAATGAGAGCAGATTGGATGCTCGTGTTCTCATATGGATGTCTATTGGTGCATTCATTACGGGATATGCCCTATGGGAGCTGGTCGACTGCCGTAGTGACAGCAAGACGTCAACCGGGGCAAATCGTACGTGCCCTCAAACCTTCTCCCTGATCTCTCCAATCCTCACGCGCAACGTGACATTCATGCAGATGCCAAAGCCATGAAGTCATCTATATTGGTCTTTCTGGCCCTCATGGCATTGTCTCCGGTATTGCGCACTCTGACAGCTGCGACGTCCTCAGATTCCATATGGGCGTTGTCAGCAGGTCTTTTCGTGCTGAGCGCACTACTGGCGGATTATACCCCTCTTCGTGCTTATATCCATCACCAGGAGAGGTGAGTGTGAAGCGGCCGTATATGGTAATTCTCGTGGTACGATTATGACCCTCTAGGTTGACATCAGTGCTGTCTATGAATGCTGCAATCTCTTCAGCCGTAGTTCTCGCTTCCCGATTGCCGGATGACCAATCGGTTTTTGCGCTCATGCTGTTCTCCGTGCAGCTATTCGCTCTATTTCCCATCTTGCGCCGTCGCTTACAGGTGATGCCCCCTTCTCCCTCCAGGGTCGCCGACTCTGACTTCTACCATAGACCGGTCCCGGGTTCTTACAGGGATTTGTGACGCTTAGCTTGTGCGGATCTTCAGTTCGCCTGGCAGCTTCTGTGTCACGCATCGGGACCTGTCTTGTCTTCATATCACTCAGCTTTGTGATGTTCGTAGGGCCGGGAGTTCTGATCTGGGCGCAGAAGTACAAAAAGTACGTTCATCATGCCGCTGTCGGGATGGTCAGACTGACTCATTGCTCGCATCGCTCTATCGCCGCCGCAGTGAGATTAGGGGCACATGGGATCCAGCCGTGCCTGTCCTTAACAAGCCCGACAGGTTCGGAGTCACTCCTTAGAGGGCAATTTCATAATCAGGACTGGTGGCCCCGATCGGAGGTCGTGCAAGTCGTGATGGTACGGCGTGTGTACCCACGAAACGACATCTTCTGCAACCGCCTAGATTCTTGATGCATACCACGTGCTCAAGGGGCGATAAGCATTCAACGGTGCTCTTTGCCAGTACGTTGTCTGGTCAGCAGCCTTCGGCTATTTAAGCAGAGGTGACTTAAGCGCACTGCAGTCAATATCGTCAACGACTTTCCAATACGTCAAAGTAAAATCTGACCGGCCCTCGTGTCCGGATATGAGGAATGACGTGCAACTTCCGCTCGCCGACAAGCTCAGGGCGCGTTTTTGACAATGTATGTGTGTCGAGCATCTCACGATCATACAACGGGCGTCCATCATGAGTCGCTGCCCATGCACGTCACATGTGGATCACGTTCGTTCATATGGACCAATACAAGGGAAGCCTCATACTTCCGAGGCAGAGTCGTTCTTCTGCGTGTTGCTCGGGTATCATCCGCAATCACGGCTATGTGCAACAGATTCATCGTGGTCCTGGCGCCGATCTCACGTCACTTGTTCGGGGCCTCCCCGAGGTCCCCTTCGGCTTTTCGCACAGCACGTATCAATATTGTTTTGGCAAAAACTGATTGTATGTGAGTATATCAGCCTTTTCGCAATTGTCAGACTTCCTAACGCTCGTTCATCACAGCGCGAGCGAATATGGCCACATCCATCGGTGTTCGAGTAGTGAAGCCAACATCGAAGGCAGTGGTATATTACATATCAATGGTATCCTACATGAAGTGCAACAACGATAGCAAATAAGTAAGCAATGCGAAGCATGTGTAGATGGGTCTACAGAGTTCCAAGACTACAGCGGATGTGTCATCAGTACAACTTGTCATGATATCTAGCCATGTGTTTTCAATTGTGCACATCATCGTCGTCGTCGATGTGCAGACGCGGTCGTTTCGATCCTATGGCAACCCCCATCCCAATACCTCTCGCCTCCAAGGCCTCTACTGCCGCTTTCGCAGCGCCCTCCGACGTCTTCCTACTCCGATTCCTCGTTCGTCGCAAGGCACCAAAAGCCTGTGCCTTGATGACGGCAAGCGTTCCGCATATCGGCGGGGCGGGAGAAGGTGAACGGGAGACATGAGTAGAGGGAGCTTCGCTTCTCGTACGGGAACGACTAGAGTATGCGTATGATTCACTGTCATCGCTCTCGCGGCCACCGGAACCGTTTTCCCTCCGAGAGTAAGAAGCGAGAGCTTGAGCTATCGGACGATCGGTTAACGGATTGGAGCGGCCGTTGGGTCGGTAACGGGCCGCGTCACGGCTCGAGGTGATCATCGAGATGTCAGCAGTTCCTCCGTGCAAAGTCAGCTGTGGTTGCCGGCGATAGCCAAGCTCAGAGTGGTCCTGGACAAGTGAGCTGTCCTGAAATGTGAACGAGAATGGGGCGGGTGCCAACGATGTTGTCGATGAAGTTGATGTTGGCGTGGATGCTGCTGGGGAGATTGAACGGCTGGGTGGGGGAGGGTAGGAAGAAGAGTCGAAGGATGTCAAGGAACTTGATGCCTTCTGATCATCAAGACCATATTGCGTCGAATATGCCAGCTCTGATGATGTCAGAGTGGGCGATTCGAGATAGTTCGGGGAATGCGACGAACTGCTGCCATCGAAGACCTCGGGCGATAGCCCCGCCTGAGCTTCTGGCTGCATCCATGCCCCATCGCTAGTGGTATTGGCCGGAGGGTACGAGTATTGCTCATATCGCGACATCCTCTGTGCATCCAAGTGATGCGCCCGATTATCAGGAGACGTCTCTGCTCCTACATTGCTGGCCATCGTCACCGTAGGCGAACGCTGCGAATAGTCCTGTCCAGACCCCATGCTAGGATGTTGGAATGCTCCGCCGAGGGAAACCGGCTGGGCTGGATACCGCACGCCATTGTCCATGTACTGGCCGACATGGGTAGTGCTCATTGGAGACGTGATGACGCTCGGTGATGGGTGAGCTGAATATGGGGGCGCAGGAGGATAATCGTGCGACTGTGAGCTGAGATTGGCTGCTCCCCGCTCTTGCCACAACGTCTTCAACATGCGATCTCGCTGTCTGGCCTCCTGCTTCCAGCGAGCGACTTCCTGTCGCAGCTTAGCATTCTCTTCCTTCACCTCACTGCAAGAATCTTGGAGCTGGATGACCACGGATTCGAGGTTTGTGACTAGAAGCAAGAGAGATGAATATCGATTTCATGCTCTCGTAAGAATCGACGCCGTCGAACCTGTCTCTTCGAGGGTAGCGATGTAGTTTGCACGTCGCGCACGAAAGGCGGCCTGCGCATCGGCGTTCTTCTTCTTTCTGAGCGCCGCCTCCGACATTTTGCTGGCATTGTCGTCGGAGCTGGCTTTAGATTGTGCAGATGGACTAGGGGACATCACAGAGCGTATGATTGACCAAGATTCGGGTCAGGGCGGGATATAAACTGGCATGGCAAAAAGAACTGGAACGGAGGGCACGAGGAAAGGGTCCTCTTCGCCGGTTACACGGCTTGAAGGCTCGGCGCGGAAAGTCACGCCAAATTCTATTAGTTGATGTTTCTTCGTGCTCATTCTCATCAGCGAGCCTAAACCACATTTTTCAATCACAGGTCCGGCAAACCGATGCTCGAAACTGTAACTGTGGCCCGACCCTGTGGGCGGTCTCCCATCCGTGTGACCCTGCCCTCCCTTTTTTGTCCGCTCACTCATATCGCCGCCGCACGTGTGATATTCGCGGCCTCGTCGCGCACTTTATCTGCGGACCCTCTTGCAATAATCGTATATTCGCTGTTTGAATTACACGCTCGGGCGTCGTGGCAGACCCATGCCGACGACGCGGACGGCGCCTCCTGCAGCCACCAGAATTGCTCCCGAAGGCACCGCGAGCGTGGAGACCAATATTGCTTCATCACGCCTCCACCGCAGACATCTCTGATTCATCATCCTCGCCTTCTATATCCAGTATTTCCAACGCCAGCCCCGTATCATCTAGAACGCAAGCGACGCGGCGGCCAACCCTGCCGTTGACTGCCAGGGACGCAGACCCTTCCCTGCATCCGGTTAAGCGGCGGGATTTCAAGATAGGCGGACTGATTGGGAGTAGCTGTACCACCATAGAAGTTCGCCGTCAGTAAAGCGCGCCCGCTTAGATGAGGAATATTCCAAAGAACCTTGTTCTCTTGCAATTCTTGAACCACGATCGCCATCAACGCTTCTCTTGTAAAGTCATTTACGTTTTGCTTCACTTCTATTGTGTGGTAGGTTATATCAGAATACCTAATAGTCGCAAGGAAAGCTGCTTCTAGTTGTGAGCATTGGGGTGGAGCAAAATATCTCTTGGCTTGCCTGATTGATCGATGCGGTACACCAGCACGAGACTGCTGTCATCAAAAAAGTCCGCATCGAGTACATCAAATGGAATTTTCTCCTCACGCTCGTCTTGCTTCGGAAGTAAGCAAGCGAGCACAGCAATGTCGACGTGGAAGGCTGGTACTGAGGGATACCCGCCGCGCATTCGTGAAATACACACTGAGAATGATCAGTCATTCATTAATCCTTTTGGCTTCCGGTTATCCGTTTGACAATACGTACAATAGGACCGATCGTTGATACCCGCTGCCTGCATGAGCAGATATTGTTGGAATTTACCGGGCTGCTAGCCTCGCTTAGTGAACGAATATTAACACCGCTAAAGAATTACCTTAGTCGTCTCTTTCACGGTTCGTTCCCGCATCAGCGTGCCGGAGTCCGAACTGCTGCCATGCAGTGAAATTGCACTGTCAATTCCAGCGCGACTGGGGCTGGAGACAACGATAGCTGAGCGTGCCGCGGCGCTGGCCGCATGCAAGAAAATCCTTTGGCAGCGTGTCGCCAAATCTTGAATCAATGAATCAAGGTTTCGATCAAGGTGGGATAAATCTTTCTGCTTCACGTTCTGCAATACGATATAGAAATGAATGCCCTATCATTGGTGACTGGACGGACTCACGAGCCCCCATTCAAGCTGCTTCGGCTCGTTGAGTATAGCACGAGCCCGATGCATCACAGCGTGCAGGTCTTGCCAATCCCTGGGCACGCCTAAATCGTGAGGCGAGAATGAAGGAACTGGTCCCATGAACCACTTGTCGATAGCGCTAACCACCAGGCCGGACATTAGGTAGTCGTTCACTTCCAGGATGTCATGTTTGGGCGCGGGATGATTATGGTCGGACGATGAGCTTGCATGAGATGTCTCTAACGCAATGCTCCGTCAAGCGGAACACTCGCGACGGGAATTCCTACACACCGTGTTTCAGCCAGGTCATAAACTCCTTGAACCGGGCAAGTTCACGGCGAGCAGTTGCAGCTAGCCATCCTGAGAGCACGATGGCACGGCCTGTGAGTTCAAGGCATGTATGTATGTGAGACGCATTGAGGTCACAGGCATCGTATTGAGACCTGTTCGAATTAGCCCGTTAATCTTATACAACGGGGAGGTTCTTACAGTCGAGACCATCCCAGCACCTCTTCTAGCAAGACCTGTATACGTTGGCAGGCGGGAGCCACTCTCTTCTCTGCATAATCGCGCAACTTGGTCAGCGCGTCAACCATCGTTGACTCCCACTTCTGAAGGCCCTAAACAAAGCAGAGTGCTTCAGAACCGATACAACAGTAACACAATTTTAGCATGACCAACTCTTTCGCTCATTTGTTCTCCGCTTCCGAGGTAATCGCTTAAAGATTCGGACGTGCGACCAGTAGCCAGAAGACACGTCAAATCCAGCATGGCATGGGGCTCATCGTCTGCTCATAGACGTGAGGATTTCTTTTCACACAAGACTACAGCGATTAAATACTTACAGCCAAACTCAACCCTTTGTCTTTCCTCGAGAGCATGCACCCACTTTGGACCAAGTTCTCGAGCGCCATTTTGAGTGTCGGAGCCGAACCAAGCTGCACGCATATCCTTGACCACGCGCATTGTGTACCACACAAGCTCACGCACAGAAGATGATGTTCTAGCCACTTCGCGTAGTGTACGTTGTTGCAATTGCGGTAATCGCAGAATTATTGGCAGCAGCTTCGCGACCGTTTGTCCCGAATGCGAAAAGCGAGACTGAGCCAGGAACAGGTCTTTCTCCTTCAGTAGAGAGATCGTCGAGAATTCCAAGCCCGGGTCGACCACGCCGAGGGGATAACTGCCGTCAAGAAAACCGTACATGTGTCCTGAGTCATCAGTGGCTACCAGCACGCTGTCGACATTTGCTGTGTCAACCTCATCCAGATCCTCTCCGGGATGAGGGCCTCCCCAGAGCTTAGATGGCTTAATCGAGGCAACAAGGAGATCCTGCGGTAGTGTTGGCCAAGCTGAGATCATTTCCGGCAAAGATGATGTCAGGGCCCGAGTATGCGTGCTGTGGAAAGCAAAGAGGTCGGCAGCACTGCACAGGTCGTTAATATAACGTCGTTTCGCGCGTTTTCAATCTCTCACGTTAACGGTTGCGACTCATCTTGCAAGGAATCAAGCAACGGCTGACCCTTGAGGACCGAGTGAGCAGAACCTGTCTTGTGATTTTGTCATCGGCTATGCCATGCGCTGTCACTAATAGCACTTACGATAATATTGTCTCGCTTGAATATATCAGGGATACTGTTTTTTGTGTTCCTCTGCTCTGGCGCGAACCACCAAATACCGGTCAGCGCGACTGTCCGCCGAGTCCCTAGTCCCTGCAGCGGCGGAGAGATTGGTAACGAGCGTTCCTGGTGGCCATCTTGGATTGAATGGATGGTGACACGAGGAGGATTGTGAGCGACAGCGAGTGCTTGTCCTGCAAGTCACAGTGAGCCGTCAATGCATTGCTTTACATGACCGCTTACCATCGGGACTCCATGAGATGCTGACAACTTCGTGCTGGCTTGATGCATCGTCAAAGTCAAACCCGATTTCCCACTTCTTAGATCCTTGCATCTTCCATAAGCTCATCCTGTCCTTGGTACCCAGTCGGGTGATGACCACTAGCAAGTCTTTATCTGGACACCATGAAGAAGGCAGGATGCGTGCGGGCGAAGGTAACTGAATTGATGCTAGAGACACGATAGAGTTCGTCCCCATTGTTCACAAGCACATAGAACGTCGATGTGTTGATAGAACGTAAGATCAGGGCGTGCAGGCAGTGCTCAACTTCCCGTCCTGAATGGATGGATCAGGGCACAGGTTGATCGCGCAGTAGTATTTTGTTGCAATTAATATGCAAAACGTTCAACAAAGCTCAGCAGACCATTGCCTCACCGTCGAGAGAAGCGAAGATGAGAGCAGGCCACAAGTGCTAACGCCTGTGGGAGCACGCGACGCGTCGCGTCACATACGGTAGGTCACATGGGCGTCTATACTAGCACTCCGCCACATCCAACTACTTCGCCTTCCGTTTCATACCCTTCTTCTTTCCCATCCCACCAATAACATCCCCTTTCCTCGCGCGGACTCCCTCCTTGACAGATCTTCTCCCCATCTCTTTGTCAAAAGCACCGCCTATGCGTGTCGCTGCCTTGCCCCTCTTCTTCCTTTCCTTTACCTTTTCTCGCTTCTTACCAGCCGATGAGGGCTTCCGCTCTGGCTGACCGATTTTCGCAGGTCTGGAGGCCTTTTTTACGGAACGCACAGCAGCACGAATAGCTCCATTTTCTCCGGCCTCCTCGTCTTCTTCCATAGCCATCTTGCGACGCTTCGCTCGCCTTGATAATCCAGCGAACTTGTCTCTTTTCGGCTATATGGATCCAAATGTCACTACTCTCGCCAATCTGAAGTATACTGAGTGACTGACTTTGCTGTCGTCTGCCTTCTTGTCCTTCCCTCTTTTCGTGGAACCAGTGCCGCTCTCGTACTGCTCTTTACTCACGGCTACATAGATATGGTCAGGTTACCTGAAATGTATGCATCCTGTTGGATAATTACCTTCTGCCTTTGCCTTCTCTTTCCCTGTTTGGAACCACGTTCTGGCTGGCCGCGAAAAAATCTCTGCTTCGTGATCAATCATGTTCTGCCCCTTCTTCAGTTCCATCTCGGCTTTGCGCAGCTAAAGGAAGCTAGTGAGCACAGTGCATGCGAAAGAGAACCAAAAGATATTACCTGCTTTTCTTCCTTCTCTTCCTGCAGCACCTCAGAGATTTCCTGCTTGAGAGAGTCCAGCTTCGTAGCCCATTTCGCCACCACCTCGGGAGAAACTTGCCGGTGCCGAACCGAGTCTTCAGCAGTGGCATGCTTAATTGCCGCCTTGAGCATCTTGCGGTCGGCTTCACCGACAAGAGTCACTGACCTGCACGCAGCGCAATCAATAAAACCAAACGATGTGGTGATGTTGCAATCGACTTACCGACCCACCTTACCAGCACGAGCCGTCCGTCCAACACGGTGTAGGTATTGTGCCAACTGCGAGGGCATGTCGTAGTTGATTACAGTTTGAACGCCCTTGATATCAAGGCCACGCGATGCAAGATCGGTCGCCATCAAATAGTCCACCGCACCATCTCTAAACTGTTGTAAGGCTTTGAGACGCTGTACGCTGATGTCAGCATCGGAATCCGGGGATTCATCAATACGTCAGCACCAACCTGCTCCTGACTGAGATCACCATGCAGCTCATCTGCCTTCATGTTCAGCAAGCCGAATACAATGCGCATCTGGTGGGCAAGCTTTTTGCTGCGGAAGAAAATAATGACTTCTGACTTGAATGTCCTCTTGCACAACGCAACGAGTATCGCAGACCGCTCAGCTTCCTTCCCGGCTCGCACACGTACGAATTCTTGGATGAGCCCGCGAGCGGTACTGCGTTTAGGATCAACGAATAAGCGCACGGGCTTGTTGAGCGACATTCGCACAAGCTCGTCGACGGAATCTGTCATGGTCGCAGAGAACAGCATCGTCTGACGCGAAGCAGGACACGACTTGATGATCTCAGTGAGCTCTTCCGCGAATCCATCAGAGAGCATTCTGTCAGCTTCGTCCAACACAAGTATATCGAGGGCGTCGAGGGTGAATGTGGGAGAATTGCGTAGATGATCAATAAGTCGACCTGGAGTGGCAATGATTATATCCGGCCGTGTACGGAGCGTCGCTTCTTGAGCCTTCACGGACAGACCACCTGATGGGGCAAAAAAAGTAAGCAAAGACATCGAGTACGCTGAGGTGTTGTATTCACTCACCAACAATAAGACTGAATCTGATATCTGTATGGCAAGCCAGCTTAGCTCCAACCTCGAAACATTGCACTCCCAGTTCTCTCGTCGGCACCAAGACGAGGCATCTCGTGGCAGCAGCCTTCTTGCCCCGGTCGCGGTACATAAGTCGTTCCAGCATGGGGATGATGAAGGCCGCCGTCTTTCCCGAGCCTGTGACGGCATTTCCCACTACGTCCTTTCCTAGTAAAGCAACAGGAATAGTGACAGCTTGAATAGGCGTAGGTTTATGGAACGCAAGGGAGGTAATTGACTTGATGATGGGGCGCGAGAGATTCATTGATAGGAAAGACGTGTGCTCTTCAGACGGTGCGCTGTCGGATGCAAAGAACGCAGCTTTCCGGTCCTTATCAGCCTGCGTTTCTTCTTCCGACTCACTGTCGGATGATTCATCGTCCTCTTCTTCGTCTTTTTCATCACTCTGCTCTCCTTCTTCTGATTCAGAATTCTCGTCAGACGTTGCTAGAGGGTCTTCCTCATGCGTCTCATCTTTACGTCCCATGTACGCATCGTCCGAGCCGCTGTCCTCGTCTTCCGACTGATCTTCGTTGTCCGATACTGCGCTTTCGTCACTTTCATCCTCCGGTTCCATGTTCTGCCATTTGGCTGTATGAGAATTACGTTTGCGCCGTTCAATGATATCGTCCACAGTGATAGGTTCCTTGAACGAATAAGCCGTGTAAACTGCAGAGCGATGTCCAAACGGGTTCTTACCGGCTTATTGCCGCTCCTGACCAAGTCATAATAGTTCATAGACTCCTCCATCAGTTCAGAATATGGATCTCCCGAAATATCGAATACAAAGTCGGGATTCAATTGCGCATCCTCCACGGCCAGGATTTTTGTTGTCGTCGTCGCAGGCTTCATCGATGGTGCGACGTCCTCCACATCAGAGTCAATGGTCATAACAAAGTCCTCGTCCTGAGCCATGTTGTCCTAGCCAGAAGAGAGGACCAAAAACCGGAGGGTGTCGGTATCCAACGAGTGGTAGCGCGATTATCGAAATTTCAGCGAGATCGTATCTCAGATTTCCTACCACGTGCGATTGCCGATCAGCCCTTGATTCAGAATACTACCGCTCGCTACGCGCAACGACCACTGTGGCTGCGGCGCACTGTGCACGAAGATTCTTCGCAGAGTGATTGACTCTCCATTTCATTGCTCATATCCATATGCATCAGCTGCATCTTTGGTTTACATATCCTGAACAGAACCGTGTATAGCGGACAGATATTGCGCAATCAACCAGTCTCACGAAGTCAAAGGTGTCAGCGCCTTTGGGCCAGCCTCTACTGTGATCCGCGAGGTTGTAATGCTCGCACACGCGACCACCCGTTGTCGTCGTCATTTCATTCCCGGTTACATTTTGCCTCCAGATGCTGATGTATGCTATTAACTGGTACATACATATGTGCGTGGTATATTCTATTGATACATGGGAATATAGATAGGTTGGTTTCTCACACACGTCAACAGTCATCAGCTCACAGGCATTCTAACTCCCGCGCTGCCCCTCTCCTCCTTGGACCGCAGCTTCAAGTACGCCGTCCCGAGGAACAGCGCCCATGCAAATACGATCATCATTGCCGACATCGCCGCGAACAACTCGCCTCGTCGTATCACTGCCTTTGATCTTGACACTCTGAGCGTGCTCCGGGAATGACTGCGAGGACTAATTGGTGAAATCAGAAAGCGGTTGTCTTGGTAAGACGCTGTCCGCGAGGAATCTCGGAGAAGAGGGACACTCTCCGCTGCCCCGGAAGAGTCTGCACGACAACATGATTGCCCTCGACTGCATTCACCGATCACTACTTCGCTTGAGGTGACGCGCCAGATTTTTCGTCCGCGCGAGTCCTCGGCTTTCGGGGGTGGTGCATCGTCATCATGGCCAACTTCACTTGGCACCGCGGATAGACGAGCGCTCCGGCGAAGAGCAACAGCTTCTCTTCGTCTACGTTCAAGGCGAGAGAGTCCAATGACAGCAGCAAATTGCAGAACGTTGAGGAGCAGGAAGGCATTCAACAGGTATTGAAGATCCTTGTCGTCGCCAGTCAATGAGCTTAACTCTGCATTCTTGCCTTTGCCTTTGATATCCAAAGCGACACCAGCGAGAGTTTGGAAGGCCGTCGACCCAACTTGCTCGAGCTGAGGCGGTCATCGTCAAAAAGGTGCGATGGCAGTGAGTGTATGAAGACATACCGCTTTATGGGCACCTAGTGTCGTCGAGATATACTTGGCCGGGACCAATGTTGGGACAATGACCACAAGGAGTACTGATATCCAAGGTGCGTAAGTCGAACGGAAACTCGGCATTACTATCTTTTAAAGAACTTACGAGGAGAGAACCCATGACCAGAAGCAAACGCAGCGACAGCAGGCATTGGTGTCTTGGTCCACTCCGGCGGCAAAGCAAACCACGCGTAACACAGCAGAGTAAAGACGGAAGATGCAGTGAGCAGCTGCGTGACAAATCCGCGGGTCTTCACGCGATCCACGATGATGCCAGTCTTAATCAGATACGTAACTCAGCGTCTACATATTCTTGACTTCGACAAGACCCGTACCACAGGGTATAGGAGCACACTTCCAGCAAGCAGGTACGATCCTGTTGTACTGGCGTCCCGCTCGCTCAACCCGAACCTTCTCTCAATGATATTCCTGTTCATTATCAAGCAACAGTTAGCGGCATGGAGATAAGCACGCGCTTAACAGAACGTACGCGGCAAGGTGGGTGAACGGCGCCCATATAGCACCGCATAGAACATTAAGGCCGATGTAACTGAAACGAGACGTCAACGAACGGACATCACTTCAAAGGGAGCTGTACCCACGCCCAAAATACGTCACCCAACTTTGTTATGTCCCGGAGATACACCATACGTTTCTTCGCCACCTTTTTCAGAGCCTCTGCCTCTGTCAGGCAAATATGACTGTTCTCAGCCTCATCCTTGATCTCGGAGGCCTCAAGTTCGGCGCCGGCACCACGGATGAGCCACTTCGACGCGCACACGTAGATGATGTTGACAGTGAAGGATACGGCAGTGAGGATTGTCGAGGCGTAGAACGGTGCGTGCGGTCCAAAGCGTTCCGAAAGGGGATAGGAAGTGCGAGCGGATACGAATGATGCACCCTTGCCAGCGACCAAGCCTAACGCGAGCGAGATCCCGAGGCCATGCGATCTAAAGAACCGTACGATGATGGTCTCTTGCACAACCGCCAGTGGGCTAACTCCGAGGCCATAGACCCACATACCGAAGGTCATGAAGCGAACGCTGTCGGTGAGGTTGCCGAATAGAAGCAAAGCCTGGCCTGCGCCACTAAGCATGCGGACTTTGTAAGGAGAACGGGGGCAATCGACATACCTAGGAAGATAACTCCGGTAGCCAGGATACTCGTTGTCGTTGTTCCGAGTCGACTGGCAAGCAATCCGCCGACCAACGGGGTCCACGTGCTATTCAGAGAGAATGCGGAGATGAGTAGGGAGAATTCCGTGTTATTCGTGCCCATCTCCCGTGACAGTCGCGACTTGAGCGGTCCCAATATGTATGATGCACTGCAAAGTGGGGCGGTGAGTAAAAGAATGTACATGGTGCCTTCTAGGATACTCACTAATGACTGCCGATGCTCAGAGAGCAGGCGCAAAGGAGAGCGAGAGATCGGACCAAATAGGCTCGAAGGGGCGAGGACCGTCCCTCCTCTGTCAGCAGTCGCAAAGGCTCGCATTCTTCGTCGGAGATGATCGTGTCCTCCTCTTCTGATTCGTCTGCGTGCTGATACATGCTGGGCGACATGCTATAGGTAGCGAAGCCGTTGGAGGGAACAGCAGCACGAGACATGTCAGTCAGTCGTCGAGCGAGTCAGGCTGCAAGCGACTTTATGTAGAGACAGCAGCGTGGTACGAGCAGGAACCGGAATGAACGGGAGGGCCAGGCGGTTCTGGTGCGTAGGGACGTGATGAGGAAATAAATGTTGGGGGGAGACCCGGCGCAGGATGGCATATCGGAAGATGATGGAGCTCCAGGCCTCCTTTTTATCAGATTGCGTCCGATGACAACAGGTGACTTATCAGATAATCACGCTATCTTATCTAGACCCGGACCCCGGTTCCGACGCCATCTCCGAGATGCTCAGCCACTCTGCCTTTGCTGGTCCATTCTGCTCATCGCGCACATCTTTTGGCTTTCTGTCCGCTCCTCTGGCCCCAATCGCATACTGCTTATTGCAACTGTAAGGCTACGCAGTCAGAAGAAGATCTAGCCAACATGTCTAGAATCATGCCGAATGTGCGTCCGACCGTCTGACTTCACCTGGAACGCTTCTGCTGCCATCCTCGTTTGAACTCAGCAACCTTGGCGAGCTGTTGCTCGTTGCATCTTGATTTCTCATCAAGTTTTACCCAGTAGATCCGCCATATGATCTCCTCGGCATCCTTGCCATTATAGCAGTTGTGTGCTCCCCTGGGGTGATCAGGTACGCGGGTTCTATCCAATGCGCTCTCCGCGACGATGAGGATGCTATGTTCACCCCCCGAGGGGGGCCATGGTGGAAGTATAGCGGCGCCCGTGTTAGCTGCCTGTGATTCAGCTGACCGGCCGCAAGGAAGACGTCCCTGTTCGACGCAATCAGTACGGACCGAAAGGCGGAAGGCATGCCGTGATAGATTTCGTGCTTCACCACTAGTATTCCTTTATGGAACGCTCTACATGCGCAGCTCGATATTCTTTGGTCCAGCAACCTGATAGACCGCTGCTTTTGAATCTAGGGCATCCGAACGTCGCTATCGTAATCGACACCCCCGAATGGTATGGTGCATTGGCCCGAGGGAACGTCCAACGCAAGAAATAGCACCATGTACCCCCCGCAGTTTGTCTGGCGCACGCTATGTGCAGGACCTCCTGACGCACATGAAGGCCTGCATCGTCATCCCTTCGGACATCTTCCAAAAGCCTGCATGTACGACGTATCTTCTTCTCATGGGTGTCTCTGACGACATACAGGCTGCTGCGTGCTGTTCGCGGTGCCCGAGAAAGCTACTGCGGACTGCAACGCATGGGCCCAATGGATTATAATTATCATGCCAGGTACACGCGCAATACTACTGCAGATCGTATCGATCAGGGCGAAGTCTGGCAGCGTGTCTAGCCCTTCGAACGCAGAATCGCGCTTTATGGATATGTCCAGGGAGCGTGCTTTCGGCTTCGGGTGCCATACACCATCTTAGTGAACTGGTCCAATTCCGCAAGCTCTCCAGGTTGGAGTGTGCAGAAGTCAGGTCTCCTGCCGTCAGGTTGTTTGAAGAGCGTGCGGCACGGAGCCAGGCGATCGTCCGAGGCTTACAGGTGCGTTTTAGCTGCAGTCAGCTCCTCAGCGTGATCTCGGGAGAGGAGCTTCATCAATTCAGACAGGTTCGCAGTTATCACTCGCCTCGGATGGTGAATATGAAAATGAAAGGCTGCATCCCCAACGAATAGTAATAACTCAACTTACGCGGCGCTCAACTCTGGTCCAAACTGCTCGGGACTTCTGTTTTTCAGCTTTAGATCGTTATTAGGGAGATCTCGTTGGGATTCAAGCCTCGACAGCTCTCGGGGCAGCAGTGATGAGCGACATATATCCTGGTAAGTCGTGCCACCTTACCAGCGTGAATCGTGCTAACAAGCGCTCAAGACTTCGCGTCGGACTACAGGAGGCAAATACTACTACTGCGGCTCAGTTACAGTTATACATGCGGTACTGCGGCTGGATTGATTCCGTGACTTCTGCTCCCATGAAATTTTTAGACCGTTTCGGACCGATGCCACTGACTTGGCCGTTCTCTCACAAGGATTGAACAACGCTTCCTGGCGCTCAGCAATCAAATGTTATATCATCTAACCCTTATGCGTTCATTGGTTCATCATGGATGCCTCGTTCGGTCTTTGCTTCGACTTCGGGGGTATGTTATTCTGTTCGCTATCTTTGCGGTTGTCATTTCACCACGGAAGGGTCGAGGACGATGCCGTGCAGACAGGTCCTGTGGTCCGCCGTACGCTTGCATGAAGTGTTATTCGACCTCCGTTGCTGCCCACTCATTTCCGGGCACATGCAAGTGCGCTTTGAGGATGTATGGTGTACTCCTAAATTGTCGCCGCCAAGACATCTCACTGGAGCGGAATGCCTTGCTCGATCGCTGCCCTTCGGATCCTGCCTACCAGTCTCAACGCTTCGCTAGTCAAGCTCGACACTCCCGGGAATGCTGAACCCCCGAGTTCACGATATCTTCCTCCAGTCAGCAGCGTACGAGCTGGAGGCAGACTCGTGCTTCTTCATCTTCGGATTCCGACGACTGTTCTTGATGAGGAATCGGATGCTCAATCCCGAAAGGTTTGATCGAGCATCTGCGGAAACAGCGTACCGTCCACGGGAGTTGAACATGATGCTCTAATTGCGTAGCGTAGATTGGACGGTCAAAAGCTCTTGGCTCCGAGCCGTCATTCAGACGTGCTTGTTACAGCTCGCGCAGCTGGACCATGTTGTTGTTCTCTTCATTGAATGGATGTTCGTCTCTTCTATTATCGTCATTGTCACAGGGTGCCACTCACATACATAGAAGACGACGACTCTGTACGCTGCCATACATTCATGCAAGCTGGAGATACAGCACTCGTGAGAGCTGCTAATGCATGTGAGATCCGTGTGCATGGCTCGGTAGAGGCCTTGTCGCATAATCCAGCCATCGTCTCCATGACATTCGGTGCGCCAACATCGTCACAGTACATACATGTCCTACAAAGTAGTCCCGACAGACAACGCCAAAATCGCAACTTCGCTAAGCTACACATAAGTTCTCGAGTCACGAATGTAACTGCCTCTCTTCCCGAGTCCAGTCTTCAGCCATAGTAGCGTCGCACTCAAGGTAAGACAGCAGAGGCCGAATTCGGTCCAGCCAAGAGCCTCGACTGTAACGGTCTGTCTGCACCTGTTTGAAGCGTGTACGCTCAGATCATACGGCGGGCGAAATGGCTGGTGTGTTGGAACGAACCTCGACAGCGAGGCACGCTCGGGGCAATTTACACCCGCGCGAGAGCGGTGCATTAACCCGGCACCGGTACCCTGGGAAAAGTGCTAAGGTCGGTATCGTGAAGTCATTTCAAGACGTGTTCAGCGTACCCAGAGAACCGAAGTGAGCAGAAGCCATATGACAGAGCTAGCGATGTTTGCAAGGAGGTGCACCGCACCATCCACGACCCACAGTACATATGCACCCGCAAAAAGGACGGTCCATGCCGCATCGAAACAAAGCATAATCAAGCTGAGTGCATCGCCCAAAGGCTAAAGTCAGTCTACGTCAAGACACGATCCGAAAGTCGCGACGGACAGAGGGTAGTATCCAGGGGTAGCCCAGGTGGCTATTTCATTGCCTGCGCTTATGAGAAAGGCGGTGAGGCCCAGCTCTGCCATCGCTGTAAGGGTCATCAATGTGAAGAGATACGGGTGGGAGGCAGCCCGGGAAGGATATCGCCTCGGTCGCATTTTGTCGACGCTAGGCGGAGGATACAGAGGTGGGATTGGTGTGATGGGCTCGTCCACCAGCGGGGCCACTGCCCTGCGCAGGGAGGACGGGGAAGAAATAGTATGCGACATGAAGGTGCTGCCTGTTGAGGCGTGAGGGATGGTCGCGAGCATCGTGGCAAACATGCGGCCGACATGTGTTGGATCGACGAGATCAAACATGGGCTGAAGAGACAAAAACAGAATACAGCATTACAACGACGCGCTGTTGCCAACTCTTGAAAGGGTAGAATTCTGTGAGATGTCTCGCTTGCAGTCTGCGTATGAGGGCATATATACATTGCATGAGGTGAGTATCGAGGCAGTCAAGCTCTTCTCCGCTCCTTGCTTGCCATCTTCGTACCGTCGGGGCCAATCAGACACAAACACGCAACAGCGCGTCCGCGTCTGCGTCTGCGAATTATGACCGCCGCTGAACGAGTCTGGATGCACCTGCGGTAGAATTTACTAACACGCTTCACGAAGCAAGAGGCACATTGACCCCTCGTTGCCGACAAAGATAGACCACGCAGCAGAGCCGGAGACAGGGTTTGGGTACGAGACGAGAGCAGGCGTCGGGGTCGCGAGCGCGCGTCGGGCGGGGGTCACATGATACGGTAACCCAGACAGCGCTGCTGCGAGGGCGGGTCGCATGCGCACAGTCGGCCGCGACGCCCTCTTCCCGTCTTCACTCGCGCATCTCTTTCTCTCTCGTTGCTCAACGCCATTCCCACCGTGATGCACGCCCTCTCATGACCGCCAAAAACCACACGATCGACCTTCCTGAGATTCCATCCCTCCAGGTGCCAGAACCTTCCGACTGCGCCTCCTCGTCTTCTCTTCGGCCCTCCAGCATGGCTTCCCAGCCACTGCGCTATTCTTCGTACGCGTCGCAGGACACCTTCCTCTCCCCACCTCCAGACTCGAACGGGGTCTCCGCTGAGGAGAACCAGCTCGCCACGACCTCACATTCATTGTCTCCCAACTCCACGCTGAGGAAATCCATCTCCGTCGACTCTTTTGTCGGCTCCAAGCCTCCTCCTCAAGCCTCACGCGCTACTCGAGGCAACACGATGTCTTCGAACCTTGCTTATCCCCGTGAGGCCCGTCTGCGCCTTTCACAGTCGGGTCAAGCAGGGGATCCGATGCCTAGCACCTCCCGCATGCCCACAAAAGAGCGCGAAAGGCGCGGCGCTCCTCCGCCTTTCATACCGTCGCAATCTAGAGGGACAAGTTCCGGTGCTACTACGGACGCGCGCGATCATTCCTACTTTCTTGATGAGTCCGACATGGAGCGCTCAGAAGACCTGTCCAGGCGCGCACGAAAGAGCAAGACAGCGTCCAATCAGGCCATACCTCCGCCGGGCGAACTGGGACTACCATCGCGATTGCAGACCATGAGCTCGTTCCCTAACATCAATGCGAATCACCCGCCTGCTCCGATCATCCCTGCAAGGAGCAGTAGCCTGAGCCACAAGATGGCAAAACAAAAGTCGCCCATGTCTCTTGATACCCATATACCCCCGGTATGTCCCTTCAGCGTCACTACCTAAGCTCTCATCTCACACGTCATTGTGCACAAGCCTCCACAATCACCTCAGATATCTATTGCCGTCATCGGCGCCGCGGGATGCGGCAAGTCAACTGTCATACGGAAAGGTCTGAAGGCGTACAAGCTGTCTGAATCTACCACGTCCAGCTTCTCTGCTGGCCCCACGGCCACCGACGATGATGTCCAAATACCTTGTAAGCAGCTGCTTTCCTCCGCTGATGATCATCGAAGCTGATAGCTGCCATTAGACACCCGCTGGAATGGGAAGATCTCAGCCGGCCATAATTCTCCAGATTACCTGCTTCGAATACTCGAAGTCGACATCTCGGCGTTGGATCTGAGTCAGAGTGGCGCAAAATATTGGGAACGGCCTTCATTAAATGGGATCATTGTTTGTTATGATGCGGCACGCGAGGAGTCCTTTCAGCACGTTGCGGATGGCCTGCGTAAGTGCTCTCATTGAAAGGTGCACCCGAATGTGAGTCTAAAATGACTACGATTTGTCTAGGTGAATTTGCACACCTCAAACTTCCGACCATAGTACTTGCCTGCAAATCAGACCTGCCATTGCATGTTGATCCCAAACGCGCCGCGAGAGTGCTACAGCAATATGACGTAGGTCTCATCGAAGTTGCGACAACGAATCCTGCAGGTAAGGACAAAATACGGACAGCATTTGAGTGGATTTTCAAAGCGATATTTCGCGAGTTGCGTACGTGCTGTCCACTTCAATGGGCCCTTTCCTGTGTTCAGTGCTATCGTTGTGCAGAGACCCCTGAAAACGCTCGAAGTGAACGCGATGAATACCGCAATCCCGCCTCGCCCTCCGTTCTCGTCTCCTCACCATCATGGGATGACTCACGCGCTTCATCTGCCACGCCCACGGCTGCATCCATCGCCCCGACGCAATCACAACCTACACAACCATCAACGCAGCCTGAACCAGCCAGCCAGCCACAAACATTGTCACAGTTTGTACTACCGCCTCCCTCACAGTCAATTCATTTATCGTCGCCTACATCTCCATCTACCCCGCGGACAGCAACTACTCCAACTTCACCAACCCGTGCACGATCAACGAGTGATTTGCTTTCCGTGCATGAGCAGTCAAGACGACAGGAACGAGAACAACATTCGATCGGCAGGAATGGTGGTTCCCCGACGGTGAGAAGCAAGGGGTCTATGAACGCGTTACCAAGCAGTGGTGCGGGTGAGAATGCGAATGCACAGGATGAACCGACGACTACTTCGGCAGAGCCTTCATTGAAAGAGTCGTGAGTGGGATCTGTTGATTCTATCCGAGCGTCGAGGAGATCACGCGGCGCGCCGAGGAGGTGCGCAGGACGCAGGAGCGGTGGAGGCTGCGGAGCGTGTATGTGATGACGAACGCGCCGGTGTCGTGGGTGGAGGAGCTGAAGGCGGCGTCGTGCAGGCGGTGGATATGCTCGTGAGCGAGCGGGCGCGGGTGGTCATAGGCAACGAGGCACGTGCGTCCGTTCGTGAGCTCCTCTCTCGTACGTGGTGCTGACGTGTGATGCTCGCTCGCGGTGAGATTCTCCAGCCTGAGTGGACAAATCTTCATGCAAGACGGGAGAGCCAGCTGTGATGGGAGCCACAAAGGCCACCTGCATGTGTTCTGCCCCCAGTCACGCAGACAGATGTTATGGACAGACCGTGCTTATGTGTGTACAGAGTATGTGAATATATTTCTTTGACAGGAAGCACTG
>NW_024468555.1:264806-265337 GCF_001632365.1 Laetiporus sulphureus 93-53
CATGTCGCGGCACATCCATCCATGATCCTTGACGGTCGCATTTTGCGCTGCGCGTGCACGAACGGGCACTCGAGATTCTCTCGGAAGCCTGGCCATGTGCAGACTCTTCTTCTCAACGATGTGCCGACTGTCGAACGATCAGCGCAGCGCACCGTTGTGTACATTTTCTGGAACTCGAAGGACGGTTGCCGTAACTTTGGATGGCCCAGTCTTCATTCGCGGACATATCGATTCGAAGACATGCGTGAGCGTGCCATACGGCTGTGACTGCTGGAACCGGTCGCACCTATCATCCCTCCGCTAGTATCGCGACCCGTGCTCACCTACGAGAGCAGATGCAGGTCGCGCTCACACACGACGTCCACGAATGCCGCGCAGTGGGCATGGCATGCTCGGGGTGTGATCATTGGTATTCTAGCGGCGAGATGAACGGCTTCCGCACCGTCCCACGGCGCGTCTGACTGTTACCCTCAATTCTCGGACATTACAGTGTCATGACGGGCGGAAACGAACGGGCACTCACGTCGATGT
>NW_024468555.1:268497-269034 GCF_001632365.1 Laetiporus sulphureus 93-53
GTTACCAAGCAGTGGTGCGGGTGAGAATGCGAATGCACAGGATGAACCGACGACTACTTCGGCAGAGCCTTCATTGAAAGAGTCGTGAGTGGGATGTGTTGATTCTATCCGAGCGTCGAGGAGATCACGCGGCGCGCCGAGGAGGTGCGCAGGACGCAGGAGCGGTGGAGGCTGCGGAGCGTGTATGTGATGACGAACGCGCCGGTGTCGTGGGTGGAGGAGCTGAAGGCGGCGTCGTGCAGGCGGTGGATATGCTCGTGAGCGAGCGGGCGCAGGTGGTCATAGGCAACGAGGCACGTGCGTCCGTTCGTGAGCTCCTCTCTCGTACGTGGTGCTGACGTGTGATGCTCGCTCGCGGTGAGATTCTCCAGCCTGAGTGGACAAACCTTCATGCAAGACGGGAGAGCCAGCTGTGATGGGAGCCACAAAGGCCACCTGCATGTGTTCTGCCCCCAGTCACGCAGACAGATGTTATGGACAGACCGTGCTTATGTGTGTACAGAGTATGTGAATATATTTCTTTGACAGGAAGCACTG
>NW_024468555.1:269134-269655 GCF_001632365.1 Laetiporus sulphureus 93-53
CTTGTCCAATACTGAGCATTTCCTCCAGTTTCCAACCCAGTGTTCATCACCCGCGGTCATGCTGCCTTTCGTCTGATGTCTCTCCAACCACTCGCCACCTACCCTAGCCCAGCTCTGTGTCTATGCAAATGCTTTCCTGTCCCATAGTGATAGCATCCATTCAAGTTTGTGTGCACAGCCAGCTCGCCACAAATGATCATCTCCCGACCCGGCATGAAATCTGCACCATGCTTGTTGACCCCGCACTCGTCAGGTAGCGGGAGCATCTTAACCAGTCCGCTCTCATCCGACAGCCGGCTGCCTCTGACAAGATCAGATGAGGTCAATAAGAGAATAATCGAAAGGAAAGATTGGCGTACCTATGGACATTACGGACGCATGCGCGCCCGCACGCTCTGCTATTGTCCACAATAGGCAAGGACCGCTCTCGCTATGGCCGGCATTTGGTCAGTATTGCGAGAGTGTGCTGAGGGTGCCGGACGTGGACGATGTGCGACCGCTGCAAGGCATGCAGCAACTTC
>NW_024468555.1:273930-323306 GCF_001632365.1 Laetiporus sulphureus 93-53
GGGGGTCACATGATACGGTAACCCAGACAGCGCGGGTCGCATGCGCACAGTCGGCCGCGACGCCCTCTTCCCGTCTTCACTCGCGCATCTCTTTCTCTCTCGTTGCTCAACGCCATTCCCACCGTGATGCACGCCCTCTCATGACCGCCAAAAACCACACGATCGACCTTCCTGAGATTCCATCCCTCCAGGTGCCAGAACCTTCCGACTGCGCCTCCTCGTCTTCTCTTCGGCCCTCCAGCATGGCTTCTCAGCCACTGCGCTATTCTTCGTACGCGTCGCAGGACACCTTCCTCTCCCCACCTCCAGACTCGAACGGGGTCTCCGCTGAGGAGAACCAGCTCGCCACGACCTCACATTCATTGTCTCCCAACTCCACGCTGAGGAAATCCATCTCCGTCGACTCTTTTGTCGGCTCCAAGCCTCCTCCTCAAGCCTCACGCGCTACTCGAGGCAACACGATGTCTTCGAACCTTGCTTATCCCCGTGAGGCCCGTCTGCGCCTTTCACAGTCGGGTCAAGCAGGGGATCCGATGCCTAGCACCTCCCGCATGCCCACAAAAGAGCGCGAAAGGCGCGGCGCTCCTCCGCCTTTCATACCGTCACAATCTAGAGGGACAAGTTCCGGTGCTACTACGGACGCGCGCGATCATTCCTACTTTCTTGATGAGTCCGACATGGAGCGCTCAGAAGACCTGTCCAGGCGCGCACGAAAAAGCAAGACAGCGTCCAATCAGGCCATACCTCCGCCGGGCGAACTGGGACTACCATCGCGATTGCAGACCATGAGCTCGTTCCCTAACATCAATGCGAATCACCCGCCTGCTCCGATCATCCCTGCAAGGAGCAGTAGCCTGAGCCACAAGATGGCAAAACAAAAGTCGCCCATGTCTCTTGATACCCATATACCCCCGGTATGTCCCTTCAGCGTCACTATCTAAGCTCTCATCTCACACGTCATTGTGCACAAGCCTCCACAATCACCTCAGATATCTATTGCTGTCATCGGCGCCGCGGGATGCGGCAAGTCAACTGTCATACGGAAAGGTCTGAAGGCGTACAAGCTGTCTGAATCTGCTACGTCCAGCTTCTCTGCTGGCCCCACGGCCACCGACGATGATGTCCAAATACCTTGTAAGCAGCTGCTTTCCTCCGCTGATGACCATCGAAGCTGATAGCTGCCATTAGACACCCGCTGGAATGGGAAGATCTCAGCCGGCCATAATTCTCCAGATTACCTGCTTCGAATACTCGAAGTCGACATCTCGGCGTTGGATCTGAGTCAGAGTGGCGCAAAATATTGGGAACGGCCTTCATTAAATGGGATCATTGTTTGTTATGATGCGGCACGCGAGGAGTCCTTTCAGCACGTTGCGGATGGCCTGCGTAAGTGCTCTCATTGAAAGGTGCACCCGAATGTGAGTCTAAAATGACTACGATTTGTCTAGGTGAATTTGCACACCTCAAACTTCCGACCATAGTACTTGCCTGCAAATCAGACCTGCCGTTGCATGTTGATCCCAAGCGCGCCGCGAGAGTGCTACAGCAATATGACGTAGGTCTCATCGAAGTTGCGACAACGAATCCTGCAGGTAAGGACAAAATACGGACAGCATTTGAGTGGATTTTCAAAGCGATATTTCGCGAGTTGCGTACGTGCTGTCTCACTTCAATGGGCCCTTTCCTGTGTTCAGTGCTATCGTTGTGCAGAGACCCCTGAAAACGCTCGCAGTGAACGCGATGAATACCGCAATCCCGCCTCGCCCTCCGTTCTCGTCTCCTCACCATCATGGGATGACTCACGCGCTTCATCTGCCACGCCCACGGCTGCATCCATCGCCCCGACGCAATCACAACCTACACAACCATCAACGCAGCCTGAACCAGCCAGCCAGCCACAAACATTGTCACAGTTTGTACTACCGCCTCCCTCACAGTCAATTCATTTATCGTCGCCTACATCTCCATCTACCCCGCGGACAGCAACTACTCCAACTTCACCAACCCGTGCACGATCAACGAGTGATTTGCTTTCCGTGCATGAGCAGTCAAGACGGCAGGAACGAGAACAACATTCGATCGGCAGGAATGGTGGTTCCCCAACGGTGAGAAGCAAGGGGTCTATGAACGCGTTACCAAGCAGTGGTGCGGGTGAGAATGCGAATGCACAGGATGAACCGACGACTACTTCGGCAGAGCCTTCATTGAAAGAGTCGTGAGTGGGATCTACCGCTCTTTCTGAACGCGTCCTGACACCTGTCGATGTTAGACGAGCTCCTTGGATGACATTGGATGAGCTATTGAACAAGCTGCTGTTTATGGCTGTCAGCGATGATGGTAGGAGCTTGTATCTGGAGTTGAGTGGATTACTATTCTCACTTGGGGTGACCACAGACCCCGTCTTTGTTTCCCACTTCCTCCTTACCTACCGTCGGTTCGCAAGTCCGCGGAGTATTCTTCTTGCAATGCAAAAGCGGATGCGTGCGCTGGATCAGCCATCAGGTGATCCTATGTTCGCTTGTTATGCGCAGTTGAGGTCAGCGCGTGTTGCGAACTCTTTCGGATTGATCCCTGTTTCATGTCATTCATAGGATATGTCTCCTCCTAGACAAGTGGATATCAACGTATCCTAACGACTTCGCGGTTCCTGGCGCAGCGGGTGCCCTTTCAGCTTTGGTGAAGTTTGTGCTGACCAAGACATATCTGTTGCATTACGGAGCCGGCCTTTTACCGTTTCTTGATACTGTGCCGAGCTTGAAAGATCGGGATCAGGGTTGGGCGATCAAGATAGAGGAGGAGAGTGACGCGTCTTCTTCCACTTCTGATGAAGAAGACTATTCCGCGCCAGAGGCGGAATTACTTCCTGCAGACAATGCCCAGTTTCCCGTCAACACTGAAAGCAACGATAGCGCGCCTACCTTTGTGCGACCGGTGACAGCACGAAATCGCAAGTCCAGTCTGCCGCTAACAGCCAAGGCGCTAGTCTCTGGATCTTCTATCCTCTCACCGTCTAATCATCAAGACAGTGCGGATCAGTCACCAAAACAGCAGCTGAAGCGATTGGTCCAAGTTAGCGAAGAGGTGCAACGCATTCCACACAAGGAAATTGCGGAACACATCACCCGAATTGAGACTGCATTCTTTCTCCAGATTGAGGTACGGCGGTAAATTCCCTACATCAGGTACAATTCAGTTGATTGTTGTGCTCCACAGCCTCGGCACTGGTTTCAACACGTTCTTGTCCAAGGAAGGAAGGATCCGGACTCAGACCCGATAGCCAAATTCAACTATATTTCGAATCACATTGCACTTTGGTATGTCCATATTCCTTGCGTCGCCCTTGACGCCATGACTATACGCTCGGTAAATGTAGGGTCGTATCGTTGATATTGTGTCACGATAAGCCGAAAGCTCGCGCGAAACAGATCGAGAAATTTGTGCAAGTTGCAGAGGAGCTCCGCGTCAAGCACAATTACTCGGCTTTGCGCGCTATCATCGCTGGCATACATAGTGCGACCTTCGACGGGGATGAGGCCTTGAACATCTTTCGGGCAAAGTCGCAGGAGCAGTGGAAACATTTCCAATCATACGATCATCTGCTTCAGGCGGCGCGCGCGCATCAGAAATATCGGATGGCCCTGAGGAACACCAAGGGTGCATGTATTCCAGCACTGTATGTGGATTCTCTCGTGTGGGTTAAGGCTGTCAAAACTCATTCATGTTGGCAGGGAGATTCATCTCTCCGACCTGATTCGTGCCCATGAGGGCAATCCTGACTATTTTCAAGATGATTCCAGCAAGATCCATTGGGCAAAGTTCAACATGATGGCAAGATTCATTGACGTTATCACGCAATGTCAGAATGGGTGTCGCCTCGCCCTAGGCGAGGATCATTTGTCGCACGAGCGGAGGATACCACCAGAATACCTGTTGTTGGACAAACCAGAATTGTTGATGGATCTCGATGTGAGGACTTCTGTTCCTTCTCGCAATGCGCTCGCATCCTGAAATATTTTCTGCAGATGCAATTATCTAGGATAGCCCCGCCAGATGCAGAAGGGCTCGAGGATGTTTTCAGGCCTGCAATACCACGGACTATTTCCCGAGAGATACAGCATCCATCCAAGGATGCCGCCATCCTACGCAAGATTTTCTTCTGGTGAACGACACCGGCTACCCGTTTGCTCATCACCAATCTGTCGCTCGCTTGCACGTTTGCTTTGATCGCGCCATATCTATTGTACGTACCTACATGGATTTGTACCCACAATTGTCGATATTGCTATGCTGGTTGTCTAACATCGCATTGGCGAGTTGTTTGACACTAGCTGGCTCAAAGGCGCTGACACTTTGGCTTCGTGAGACCGGTTGAATGCGCACTCTCTATCCGCTATACACGGTTCTGTTCGGGACATGTAAACCAAAGATGCAGCTGATGGACATGAACAATGAAAGGGCGAGTCAATCACTCTGCGAAGAATCGACATACAGAAACTACACATGATGACGAACCTCTTATGCTAGTCCCTAATGCAGGCAGGACCATTTTCACAGTCCGCAGAGCGCATTCAGAACCTCTGGCTTGCAGAGTTGGACGACGTCCCCTACTATTATTGCTGAGATATCTGGTTCGCTATACGGCCTTTTGTCTCATCGACAACGGTTTGTTCGGTCACAAATCCTGAAACAGCGAATACGCGGTCCACGAGTGAATGTCAAGTCCGGCAACGGCGGTGTGATTTAATGAGCCAGTCTAAAGTCTGCTGAGAGGACGACGTGGTTCAAGGTCACAGATGAGAGCGCTAACAGTGAGCATTGAGAGGACGGAATGTTATCGTCGGGGTCGTCATGAGCTGCCCGATACGGATTCGTTCGCAATTTCCTCTAGTCTGTTGTACGCAATTTCAGAGTTACATAAGCACTTCTTAATCTCCGAAACGCGTCGATTGGACCTTGGGATGACACGCTGGTGGCTGAGAAATGCGGTGGCTGAGGCTCATTGTAGCACATATCCATTGAATATGCTCTTCTTTCTCTGATAGCCAACTTGCACCTCTATTCTCGGTCTCATAAACATCACTACTACACAGTTTCAGATCTCACAGAGCTGTTGTACATATTCGTGGATTGGACTTGGACATTGCAGGCATGCCCGATGAGATCCGGGAGAAGCCAGCCACTGTCAGCGGCACGTCAACGGCGTCCTTCGGCTGCGTTCGGCATGTCTCGGCATTTCCAAAACGGGGTGACACGTGATCGGAAGCGCGTACTACGGGTCGAAGGGCACATTTTGAAGCAGACCTTAATATCACCTGTCGTCGCTTCCTCAGAAAAGGCGATTTTACAGGTCTGCCTAGGGGAGACAAAATTTCCTCGCTCATTACACCACGGAGATCGATAGTTGAACATAGAGGCCTCTCCACTCGAACAGTGCGAGCAAACCTCTCTAAAACAGTAGCCATCACTTTGCAGAGCGTAGTGAGAGTCCGGAGGGGTTACTATATGCAAGTCTTTGCCTTGAACGAAGTTCCTGGTCCAAGTGTAGCAATTGTAGGTATCGAATCTTAGGGCGCGGGGAAATAGAGAATGCTAATTAGCCAGGGCTATTTTACCTATATAAATTACAGGTAATTTACGGTTAAATAGGAAACGCCGGAGAGGGGATGTTCAGGATGTCCAGTCCGCTCAAGAAAATTCTCTCGGAGATCTAATTGATTTGTATTCAACCAGTGCAGAAAAAGCTCACAGAGATTCTTGATGACGAGTAGCCTGACTTGGGATCTCGTTGGTAGTGGCGTAGCATGAGGACGTTGTAATTTACCGTCATTTTAGGCTAATTTACCAGCTAATTAGCGTTAATTAGCTCGGAGTTTCGGGGGCTGCGCCCCCGGATCCCCCTTTCTAAATTAACCGTAAATTACATAGGTAAAATAGGCCTTTGCAGGGGTGCATTGCTACATTGCTAAATAGCCGGTTAAGCAGGCCACAATTCCTATTTTCCCCGCGCCCTAGACTATCGATGGGGACACTGTGACCTTAACCCTAGTAGTGCGCCACGTGCGCGCGCCAGGGCCCTTGCGCGACATCCTCAGCTAAGGAATCAACAACAGCCCTGCCCCTCCTGAGATCCTCAAGACTGAAGAAGTGAGTGCCTTCATCTGCTCGCTTAGTGTCTTGAGTGCTGGGAGAGAGATTCTGCATGGGTGCGCAGGAGAAGCATTGCGGAACACGATGGATGCAGTGATCTCAATCCGGATGACACTGCGAGCGTTTCACGAGATTTCCAAGTCGCTAATCTTCACTCCGCTCAGCCCACAACATGGGTGCCTACAAGTATATCGGTGAGCTGTACAAAAAGAAGCAATCGGATGTCCTCCGATTTCTTCTCCGTGTGCGGTGCGTACCTTTTACTCGCCTTGGGATTCTGCTTATTTTGTTGCGTCTCGCTGCAGGTGCTGGGAGTACCGTCAGTTGAATGTTATCCACCGCGCCTCCCGGCCTTCGCGTCCCGACAAGGCTCGCCGATTGGGCTACAAGGCTAAGCAGGGCTACGTGATTTACCGTGTGCGGGTCAGGAGGGGCAACCGCAAGAAGCATGTCCCCAAGGGTATGTTTGTCCAGAGTTTCTAGTGCCAGGTGGTTTTACATCGCACGCAGGCGCAACTTACGGCAAGCCCGTCCGCCAGGGTGTGAACCATCTCAAGCCCCAGCGTGGTTTGAGGAGTGTGGCCGAGGAGCGTGTCGGCAGGCGATGCGGCAACCTCCGTGTCTTGAACTCATACTGGATCAATCAGGATGGAGTTTATAAGTACTACGAGGTCATTCTCGTGGATCCTAGTCATAAGGCTGTATGTTTTTTAATTGTATCTTTTGGACATTCGCAATTGAACCTATTATCACAGATCCGTCGGGATGCCAGGATCAACTGGATCACGAAGCCCGTGCACAAGCGCCGCGAGGCTCGCGGTCTCACCAGTATTGGCAAGCAAGTACGCATCAGGATTATGCGTGGACTATGTCTTGATGCTGACCCGGCATGCACTTATAGAACCGTGGTTTGGGCAAAGGCCACCGTTACAACCACACTCCGGGCTGGTCTACCTGGAAGAAACACAACACGCTCAGCCTGCGTCGCTACCGGTGATATCCTGTTGTATTTCTGTTGTCATGTTCTTCGTCGTATCGCATCGCACGCCCATGTTCTCTCATGCTCGTTATGGATGTATGTCTCTGTGTCTGCCTCTCAAAGAGATATTGTCCCATCCACACTCTGCACGCGGTGGGCACGAACCTTCCTAAGTTGCCGTGCCGCACAACGTCCATAAAAATGTCTCCGAAAGAGCCCTGCGTGTTGTGGTGCTAGGCAAGGATGCTTGCGAGCGCGCGCCAAACTAGAAGCCGCAGCGAGAACAATGTTTGGTTGTGTCTCATCTCTTGAGCGACGACACTAACTCGGCAAAGTTTAGCGCCATGTCAGAGGTACAAGTTGTTGTTATGCATCCTCCATCGTGGCCATCCTCTGTATGAGGCGGCATATTCGGTTGCTGTTAGACTAGGACTTCCCCGGGTGGTACTTCTGGCGACTTCATAGCATCCGCCTGCCTCCCCTCTCTGATTGTTCCTCATTGATTCGTCCCACGGCGTCAGATGGCTGCCATCTCTGACGGGCTACAATAGTAGGTCCAACACATGTCTCGTTACGTGGTTTGACGCCGTTGCTCGGATCTTCTCCGTCGCATCCTCCGTCCTGCATATACCTTGGATTTGGTTCTTGACTTCGTGACTGTCTCGTCCTGTTTCTTCATGCTTCCCGTGCTATCCTTCTCACTCGCGTGTTTGTTTGTATCAACAGCTGTAAAACGTCTTGCACGCTGCTCTCCTACTGTATCTGCTATCTCACCGCACAAGTTGCTGTTGTTGCTTCATTTCTCCTCATTCACTTTAGTTCTCAGTCTAGACAAGCGAGCCACTGGCGTGCAAACTTGGCCGAATGGTAGTACATACGTATGGACGGTAGAGGATACATATGAGGGCGAAACCTTCTTTGAGTGAGTGATGGATAGTGATCCCCAAGGCCTAATTTGCATCGAACTCAAATCGTAGTCGGTTTGATTTCTATACCGGTGCAGATCCCACGAAGTGCGTTACTTGATCTCATCCTTCTCTGAGCAATCAATGTCTGACTCCGATCAGTGGTCTAGTGAAGTGGGTAGCTTCCCTCGATAAGCCGCAGAGGTTTCTAAATTACGATTACGGCTTACAATCGCCAGCTACACTGACCAGGAGACCGCTTTTGCTGATGGTCTCGCGTATGTTACCTCCGATGGTATAGTAGTCATGAGAGGTGATAACACTACCTGGCTGTCAGAAGGAGAAGAGCGGAAAAGGTAAGAGTCCTTCTCCCTCAAGGAAAAGTAAGGGAGGCATTGCTGAAATGCTATCAAGCGTCCGGGTATCAAGCCAGAAAGAATATAATACCGGTGAACCTTGCCGCGATGGAACCGAGAAATTGACAACTGAATTAGTGATCGCAGGCCTCTTCATTCTCGATCTTGACATGGCACCCTGGGGATGTGGTAGGAACCTGCTTGTTATCCATTACCTAAATCTATCATAGCTAACTGTCATCTGCAGCCGTATGGCCTGCATGGTGGACACTGGGAAGTGGTACATGGCCCTGGGTGAGCATTGCCAAACAGTGTACGAACTTATTGTGTCTGATTATTCGCAGACGGGAGAGATTGATATCATTGAAGGAGTGCACGACAATGAGCACAATCAAGTGACATGGCATACAGGCCCTAGTACGTGTTATATACTTGGCTTGCTCTACTGACCTAACACCCGGACACTCATTCCAGATTGCAACTTGACGGAAAGCGGGAATTTCACTGGAACTATTGTGGTACGTGGAACTTACTGTCTTCAATCGAGTATAGATTGAACGAATCTCGTGAAGACAACTAACAACGAGCCCAATCTCGACTGCGACTCCGTTGATGGCCTGAACGATAACTCAGGTTGTGGTGTTGTTGAATGGAGTAGAGCCTCATATGGCCCATACTTCGACGAGCAAGGAGGCGGCGTGTTCGCGATGAAGTGGGATGTATCCGGCATTGGTGTCTGTGCGTCGGATTGCTCTCCTTGACGATAACCCTCTCACACATCCCGTAGGGTCTTTCTATCGCGCTGCAATACCTCAGGACATCACGGACGGGCAACCGACTCCCTCCACTTGGGGTGAACCAGTGGCATTCCTTGATGCGAGCGGGTGCAATCCAATCACCAATTTCGTAAATCATTCTATAATCTTTGGTATGGCATGTGCCTGATTCGCTGATTGTCGATACTAATATCCATGAAATGTAGATATCACCTTCTGTGGTAGGCTGATCCAACACGCCTCAGGTGCAGAGCATCCCTGACATAGTCTCTGCGGTAATCTAGGCGATTGGGCCGGTAACGATTACAGCACATCAGGCTGTCCGGGAACATGCCCGGAACGCCTCATGGATCCCGCCAATTTCGTCGTACGTGACATTCTCTTCCATTCGACGTAAGTCAGTCTGACGAACTGCGGCAGAATGCATCATGGGAAATCCGGAGCTTGACCGTATACAAACAACAGTCTCTTCATGGCGAAATTGCTACCTCCGCCAGCACGCGTCATGGGCTGCAGCTCCTACCTCTGCTAATCATTGTATTCTGCATAGCGTGTTTCCTTGCTTGACCATATCGCTGGCGATGTATCTGCATCACTTATGAGCTTGTAGTGTACTCCACGGACATTCTATAATGCTACAACCTGGAACCGCTAAGCAGTGTTCCGGCATCTTGCTCGACCTGCGAATGCCCGAAGGTTCAGGAATCGGAAATGGCTACGACATTTATTCGCTAAATATGATAATCATCGACATTGCACTGTGCTGTGCACCGTCTGTCCTCCCATGAAAGATCTTTGTACAGAGATCGGCTCGTATTCTTACAATTTCAGCCTCCAAACCTTCTCCTCCGCATCAGCAGCAGACTGCACGTCCCAATCACCAGGAGGCTCTGCGAAACTGGCTCGTATGGCTGTTACACTCACCCAACCCTGAGAGATCGCCCAACCGTCCGACCCAACAGGCATACTCGACGTGGGAGAGTTTATGAGACCAGTCATGTCTGGTGCCCACCTAAACAACAGCTTTTCTACACCATTCGAGTTTGCCGTCTTATCCATCACGTTGGCCTTGCTGTCGCGACGATCCTCGCTGGGTGCATCAGGGCCAGCAGGAGAGATCGTGGCAATGGCAGCAGCGGCTGCTTCGTGCGACGTATGGGCTTTGAAAAGCCGTCCATACGAGTTGCGCCAGATGCGTGTCCAGCAGATCCTGAGGCCCTCTTCGCTGAGGAGTCCCTCGATCATGGGGATGTTGACATTGTAGAGGTCCACCTCGCCATTTCGCAGACCTCCTTCGTCTGCTCCCCAATTGTCCCAAAGATGTGATATGATTTTCGCCCCGAGGCGATGGGCAGGATCGTGGTACGACGCCGGCGTCGGGTGGTGTACGATGCCGTACGAGAGAGCAATAGAGCGGATTCGCGACAGACTCGATGACATCGCGGCTCCGATCGTTCCAGATGATAAAGTAAATGCAGCTTTCATCCACTCAATGAGTCTATGCAGCTCGTTCGGCGTACAATCTATTGCTCACCAGAGCTATTGCGGCCTAGGTTGGGGCCTGATATCTAGAATGGACTGAATGAAGACGTGATGCGAACGCAGAGACGGCGAAGAAGACGTACCAGAAGATCGATGTCCCCATGATACAGATTGTGAAGAGCAATGTTCGCGCAAGTGGCAGGAGTCTGACGAGGTCGTCATTCTTTGCTTTCGGGATGAGAGTGGGCAGCGAAACTTACCCCATCGAAAAGAATCCACTCTGCCACCTCGCCGTCTTGAAGAGGCCTTGAAGTGTCTGACACTTCACCCAAACCGTCTGCGAAAGGGTACCGGAAAGGGTGCTTCAGAAGACTGGGATTCCGTGAACACGAACAGCGATGAACATACCGGGATCTCGTGGATAGTAGTACCTCCCGGAGATTATGTCCTTGATTTGGTACGCCTTGCCTATACGTTTCAGGCATGGGCGAATTAGTCGCTGACAGAAGGACGTTATGATCGGCGACATACCGATCCATGACTTCTGAGAGCTAGGAATGACGACTCTCACATCCCAGCCTAGTCAGCAGGTGAACTCAAGCTTTTCCTAATGTATCCAGCGCGAATCGTACCCAAGTCTCTAGTCAAATGTCGGTATAGCCCGTAAATGTATGGCGAGTCAGGACCAGGAGGGCCGTCATCATTCTTGAGACGCGAGACAGTAAGACATCACAGCTATTTATAGCGAGGACTCCGATGTACTTGCAGTCAGAAGAACCCTCAATGGCGCTCCGGACATGTCGTAGAATGCAGGCTTAAGACGATAAAGTGCTGGTGCTGGTCAAGATGAAGAAGCGCCGGCCAAGAGAGGCAATGTACATAGAGTGCTACAATTACATCTGCCAGTTGACCGCTACAGAATCATGAAATGGGATGCACAATGGGGTGGGAACACCCTCCGATACACTCGACCCATACGCATCACATAGTGAGAGCGAGTTTCGCCATCTGCAATGCACCCTCTTTTGTTTTGTTTCCTGAAGATTACACGCTCATTCGAGTTCCTCAAAAATGGTTTCCATGAGAAAGACTGACCGCCAATAAAACCACTGGCATGGACAAAGATGCCACCCTCGATGCCGCTCATGCTTGATAGAACATCGTCCCGGAGTCCTCTCCATGCTTCCGGCAATGCTTTCCGGCTTTCAAAGCTATCAGGAGCGGTTGGGACAGCTTGCACGCGCCAATTCTTGCTAGTCTCATCCGGGTACAGGACATATATAGGCTGAGACTCTGACGAGATCTGCATTTCCGCTTCCAAGTCGAAGAGATGCTCCTGAAGCAGACAATTGTTGAGAAGAGAACTTGATGAGGCATGCTTACAGATGACATACTTTCCACGGCACGAACTGCTCGAAGACAGTAATCTTGCCGGAAGAATCGGCCTCCTGTTTCCGATTGAGAGCCTCTGCAACTAGTCTGCGAGCAGGTAGCCACGCATTGGCATAGTAGTCAAGTCTGGACAGGAACTCCTCTCCGACGAGCGAGGATGCCTCAAGGAATCGAGCCTATAACGTTGACAAGATGGTCCAGGTCAGCACAACAAAGGCAGGTGCATTGCTGCAACTGACATCGACCGCCTGCGCGTTGACAGGTTCGTTCCACGCTGGGTTCAGGAAACTGACCCGACTTGAGATGTCGGTCCTTACGCGATATCGTGGCTTGAGATCTGTTGGATACTGTGAGACGCCATTGTCATTGCCGTCAACGGCTTCGATGAACTCCTTGTACAGCTTGAGCCAGAGTGTTTCCACCCTCTCATCCTTCACCGTGGTCTGGAGTCTGTTAGCAATAACTTCCTTGCCGAAGTGTCTACAGCGATGAAACATGAGCCTATGCCTCCGCAACAACCTAGAGAGCAACTCACTTGTAGACAAGACCGGCTGAAGACAATTTGGTGTTGAAGCCATGGCCAAACACCTCCACGAACCCGCGTTGATGGTGATCGAATCGCTGTGTACTCTCGTCATAGACCCCACCGACGTCTACTACGATTGAGCACGTGTCGAGAATCGCTGTGTCTCTCGTGCGCGTGAGGTCTGGAGAACAAGCCCAGTGAGTAGACCACGCAAGATGTGCCGTATAGCGCTTCACCTGCATTGCCGTATGTTTTTGTCCTCTTGAGCAGGAACACCGCCAAGGCTTCATCACAGTGGAATGTGCCATTGTGGGTGCCTATAATCTGTGCACAGCGGTCAAACCTGCCTAGCAGTCCAGAAGAAGATCAGACCTGCCTTGCGCTCGTCGTTCATCTTGACTTTCTTTGCAGGAGGGTCGAGAGCACCTTCTAAGGATGACATGAAACGAATTCTATTGTGACGCCCGACCGCTTGAAAGGTGTATGCGGGTCTAAGTAACACACTTTTCCTCGTCTGCGGGAGAGTTTTATGAAAATAAGCGAGTTTGGCCCTGAGGACGTGCTGCAACGACTGTAACCTCTGCATCTGCCAATCAGCGTCACCCTAACAGCGACGAAATCGCAGGCGCCGGGACGAACAAGGGATTCGTCGGTCTTTGAACTCGGAGGGCATGCTAGTACGTATACCCGTCGAGTGAATGCCGTGATCAAGTAGTGATTACTACCACAAAAGTCATTATGCGAGCTATAATGTCTATAGAAAAGTTAACATGCTCTCCGATGTCCTCTGTCGTACGTATGCACAGGGCAAAGTCGTTAAAGGGTCTGTCCATAATGGTGCCATAGCGTCCAAATTTGCACTCAAGCCCTCGCGCCGATACATCCTCGTCATGTCCAAGTCACATCAAATCTAGGCCAAAACGTAGGCACTCCCTAGAACCATCCCCGCCACCACCACGATGAAAGGATGAGCGGGCATCCATGGCTGTAGGGCTATTGCAGCGGCGACATATGTCTCATTTGGGCCATAGATGCCGTTGGAGCCCGACTCGCCAGGACTTGGCGCGCCATTCGGAGCCTCATTGCCGCCACCGTAAATGCTCGATGGTGCCGTCGAGACGGGCAGACTCGATGTCGAAGTCGTGTGCTTTGTCGTGGATGCTTCGTTGATGACGCGAGTGCTCGTAATGACCTCGGTCGTCGACCAGCTCGTTACGCGAGGGAAGGAGCTCGTGAGCGTCTCTCCACCCGTAACAACAAGACCGCTATTGTAGGATGTCGTTTTGATGACTGTGGTGACTGTCGTCACAAATACGGTCGTTGAATACGAGGCGGCCTCCTCGGTAGATGATTGCTGTGATGATCCTGATTGAGAGGATGACTGCGAGCCCGAGGACTGCTGCTGAGAACTCGATGACTGTTGTTGCGAGCTCGAGGACTGCTGCTGCGAGCTCGAAGACTGCTGCTGCGAGCTCGACTACCGCAGACAGAGCAAGAACGGGGTTAGGCCGAATTGCGCATCGAAGAAGGAATTACGCACAGACTGCGCAAGTGCCAGGAGAGGAAGGAAGAGAACAGCGAACAGACAGCTGGCACGCATGATGGCAACGTAGAGAATGCAGATGGTATGGACTTTCGGACGCCGAGAAGAGAGTGGACGGCGAGCAGCGACTTTGCGGGAGCCCTGGGACTTTCCGCGACGGGCCTGAACGCCGTGGCAACAGAAGCAGTTCGGTCACGTGCACGCGCCTCAGCTTAATGAGCAGACCCCGCAAACCGGGGACCCGACTCCCCGCATCCCGAGCTGTTTGCGGGGTAACCGTAGACAGATATTTCCACAGCCTCTCTTAAAAAGCGCCTCCGTTCATGCTGCTCGTTGGACGACCGCCCACCTCACACTTCCACTCACTCCGCCAATCCTCCCTCCGCGATGCCTCCAACACCCATCTCTCCTAGCGCCGTGCACATCATTCTGCAGTACATCGCGCCGCCCTCTCAGCTCACCCAGTCAATTCCTCCACATCTATTATCCAAGTCGCTCCTGCGGAGACAACACTTCCTCCAGCTCTCACCAGACAATCCATTGGAGTATCTGTGCTGGCCTGGTTCCGCTGATCAACGTGAGCACACCGTAGAACTACTGGAAAACGTGCCTCGCAACGACGATCCGGTCGATTACCCGGTGCAGTACACCCAAGATGAGGAGCAAACCTTTGCTCACGTTGACCTGTCGTCCGGTCGCGACGAGGGAGTGAGGCTAGTTTTTGAGTGGGATGACGTTGACGGCTGGAAATATCATGATGCCTCCCTCATGCCTTTCCCTCCTGGTAGCCATTCTGTTCTCCTTGACAGTCTAGGGCCTCATCATGAACGCCAGTCTACGCTGCCAGCGAGTTCGCATGGGCAGGTCATGGAGGGCTACAGCAGTGACTTTGGAGATGATGACTATTGGAATGCATACGGATCGCAAGATGACGGTACCTCGCTCGAAGATCGCCACTTAAATGCGACTAAGGACGGAGAGGCAGGAACAGAAGATGCCTATTGGGCCCGCTATTCTTCAGTCCACGGTGAGTGTCCCACTTGCGCAAACGCGTTCAAAGTCTATTACAAGGTCCACTCCTAGCTATATGCATGCAGTCTATCTCCGCATCTGCATCTCGTTTTCAGAGCCAGCCCGTATGCAATGAATGATGAATGATATTGACCTACGTTGTCAGGCACAGCCGATTCCACTCAGCCGTCTCCTCCTCAACTCAAACGTAGGCTTCCGCGAGCGGGGTATGACCACGAGACGGGGCGACATTCCACTGATCCCATGCGCTTCTTAACGGGTGCGGATCCACACAGCATTCCTCTGTCTATCCCTTCTTCCGTCATCCCTCGTCCAAACCTTCATTCGAAGTGGGATCCGGCCTCTCCCCGCACTCTAGCCAGTCTTCTCGCGGCACTGCCGCCCCGCGCAAGTCTCTCACCAAAGCTGGCGCCTTCTTTTGACGAGGTGGACGACTTCGGATCAGACGTGCCATCGCCTACTGTCGGCGGTAGCACCGAGAGCCACGTGTCGGATACGGCTTTACTGCAGAACGAGTCAAATTCCCCAGTGCCCGTGCTCGATGTTGAGAACAAATGGATAGACATCGAGAACGATTTCGAGGGAGGGCGTCCTGTTAAGCAGAAGAATTGCGACAGTGACGAAGCGGGTATAGAAGTAGTGGCTTTGCGGGATGGTATCCGAGGACTGTGGGGATTCTGGCAGTCGAGCCACCCGGCACGTTCCTCTTCGGTCAGCAGGGCAAGATTCTTGGAGGTTGTTCGGGATGTCATCGGTGACGCGTAGTCGTTTTTCTTCACATAGCTCGGGTGCATCAGATGTGTGTCATGTATATGTATTTTTTGGGAAGAGATTATTCTCCAGCAGTGACTTCAAACAAATGATGCGAACAGTCCGAGTCCCACAATGATAATGTGAGAAACGCCACTCCCGGTCTCCGGGCGCCTGCCTCAGTATAAGAAGTTCGTCCCGATTGGACACGTCTTGCGTTCACCCACACTGTACGGATTGCAGGACACCCCTACTCTGCCGCGGCCTGGCGAAGGTCATGTCCGAGGATGATCTGACCACGACATCAAGGGCCGACTTAGAGACCTGGTGAGATGCTCTCGCGACTGTCCAACCCCTGTTGATCGTTGAACTCACGGAAGCATTCAGGGAGCGCCTTCTCGCTGATCAAACCGGTGAGTATGTACACGTTGCATACGCATGGGCGCATACCGACCACTTTGGAAGCCTTGTTCCACAAGACCGTCACGAGAAATGTTGCGCTCGAGACGCGTGTCGAGGAGCTCGAAAGAGAGCTTGCCGTTTGGAAGGCAGCACTAAAGACTGCCGACGAGGACAATAAGACGCTGAACAAGACTATCTATCGGCTGGAGCGTAGCATTGGTTCTCTAAGAGTGCGTTCGCAAAAAAACTACGTCGAACTGTTCATAATAAACATGTCTCTTAGGAGGACAATCCACTGATTCTATGCCTCATTGACGGAGATGGCAACATATTCTCGCCAGAGCTCCTGGCTATGGGTCAAGTGGGAGGCCGACAGGCTGCCATGCTCCTCACCAAAGGGATCACGGATTATCTGGATAGTATCGACTCGCCGGATGACGCCATGCTCGGACGCGCACAATTCTGGCTCACTATCTATTGTAATAAGAGCGGACTGCAAGAGGCTCTTACACAGAATGATGTGTGCACTGCTGAGCAATTCGAAGCGTTCTTTATTGGATTCAATCAAGCGACACCTTTGTTCTCGATGGTCGACGTCGGCAATGGCAAAGAGGCCGCAGACGCTAAGATTAAAGGTACGTGTAGCTGTGATCATGGAAAGACGGTTATTGTATGATGATCGCAGAATTCCTGCGAGTCTTCACGCGTTTCCCGCAAACATCAAGAGTGTTCTTCGGAGGTGAGCGGTTAATGTCTAGCTGAGTGTGGTGGGGCTGAAATGCTCCTCAGGCGCGCACGACAACGGTTACACATCGACTCTTAACTATCTGCATAATGAGGGCCTACTTGACAAAGTTATTCTCCTTAGAGGATATAAGGAGCTTGCATACGAAATCAAAGGGCTTGAGCTGCCATATATTGAGATAGAAGGCTTATTCCTCACGAAAAAGCTATTCTCCCAACATCATAAAAAAGCATCCGCACCAAATACGGCGGGGCAAACGGTGCAAATGCATGAGAGCGAGAAACAACGCAGCAAGTCAATCACTCCAAGTCGAGGGAACCCTAATGCTAGCCCACTCAGGAAACCCAGACAACTGGATTCCAATCAGGTAGCATGAAGTTGTCCTCCTCTGTGACGTCTTCTGACCTCGTTGTTTTAGCCGCTTCACAAACGTAGTACATTCTTCTCACCTTATCCCGTCCGTGCTGATCATCCTATCAGAGAGACCTCCGCCTTGTAACTTCTACTACCTAGCCGAATGTAAACAGGGACAGAACTGCCGCTTTGCACATGACTATGTCCTTCTACCTGATCAGCTTATGGAGCTGCGCGAGAATGCGCGCAAGTGGCCGTGCCCTTTCGTAAACAGAGGTGAGCATATTGCAGCATGCCGCTCAGTCCTACATCTTACTCGCGTAAAGGACAGCAATGCCACCTTGGTAACAATTGTGTTATGGGCCATTATTGCCCAAAGGGTGCTCGCTGTTCCTTTGCCAAGCAAGGAAAATGCAAATTCGTTGGCAGTGCGTATCCTCCCTCGTCAGTGTTCCTCGTAAGGTAACATGACATTCTCTGCAGAAGACGCCCATGGAAAATCGGAAGCAGACGACAAGAGATTTGAGAACAACACAATCCCAAGCAAAACCAGTCTATCCAGTCCCGCACGAACCATTTCTGAGCTCCTTTTACCGCCATCGTTCAGTCCAACAGCAGGAGCACCAATTCTGCCCAACACCGATGGCAGGTTGACGACGTCATTTCACGGTACGAGCGATGGGTGGTGGTGTGATACCGCATTAACTTCTGTGACTCTTTAGCCTTCCAATACATGGGCGGCGGTTATCTTGACACAGCCTCATTGAACAATCTGGAGAACTTCCCTGGCCAATATCCGCGCTGTCGAGAATAAGCTTGCATATTCGCCTGTGTGGTTCTGTCATCTAAATGTCTCGTACATGTATGTTATGTCATGGAACTGTTCCATCAATTGTGCAGGGCAAAGCTCGTGCACAATTGACTGATGTCGATGAGGCTGCAGTCAGCCATGAAACGAAGTGGCCAGGAGTCCGGGACAGGCCGGGACGTACCCGGCAACGCGGTCACGTGGTTTCCCTATGTTTAAATTCACTAAGCGACGCGTTCACGTCAAAACACCACCGGCACCAGCTTCATCGTGGCTGTTTGCTCACGGCGCAGGTGCTCAAGGTCTTCTGCTGCATCCTCTTGAGTGAGTATGGAAGACCTCGAAAAATGGGAACAGGATTGCGAAGAGACGTGGGCTCGCAACAAGGCAATGTTGGTGGCGCTCGGCGTCGCTGGCGATCTGCTGCGACCCCTCAAGAAAACTGCACAGAAACAAGCAGCACCTCGCAAACGGAAGGTGTCGGCGATTGAGAAGCACGAGGATGACAATGTGGATGCTTCGCCGACGAAGAGTGCACGGATCGAGAATACAGGCAGTGGAGAAGAAACTGTGTTGCGCAGGAGCGGTCGGAATCGAGGCAAGACGATCAACTACAACGGAGATAGCTTTGAACGTACCGGATCTCGCTTGGCGAGCGTCGAACCTGGTATCCGCAAGATGGAAGCTGAGCCGAGAAGCGCGAACAAGAGAGTGCACGATCCGTGAGCGAACTTCCTTTCCTCTATATTGGCTCGTTATGCTGACGTCTACTAGGAAAACATTTGGTGCTATACCACGCATCGCAGTCGGCACCTGGTGGGAGACGAGGTACATGATTGCCAGTCGCCATTCATTTCGGAGTATGTTGACCTATTGCTTAACCCCAAGGGAGGCTTGCAGCCTTGACGCTGTGCACGCGTGAGCTGAGATTCGATATTTGAGATGGCGTAAGCTGACATATCTCATGTTACCTACAGGCCCTGGGTTGCAGGGATTTCAGGAGGTTCTGAAGGAGCCTATTCCATCGCACTATCCGGTGGCTACGAAGACGACGTGGATCTTGGTGAAGGCTTGTAAGCATGAGCTTTTGTTGCCAGAGCCTCTCGTTACTGATACATGGCTTGTCAGTACTTTCACTGGCGCAGGCACGCTCTTTCTCCGCCTCTCGCTCGTAAGAGCTTCAATTTAGATAGTGATTTGCAGGAGGGCGAGACCTAAGAGGCACCACGACAGCACCTAAGAACGTGCGTCGCAGCCTTCTTCATCGCTTCTTGCTACGAATTGAATTCATGTTCATAGCTGCGGACCGCGCCGCAGAGTTGCGATCAATCGTTCGAGAATCGCCTGAACAAGGCTTTGCAAGTAAGCGTCCGCTCAGATTCAGCACAATAATCCTCATGTCTCATCTGGAGCAGATTTCTTGCCAAACGAAGAAGCCGGTGCGCGTGATCCGTGGATACAAACTGAACTCTCCTTACGCGCCGAGCGAGGGCTATCGTTATGACGGGCTTTACACGGTTGAGAAGGTCAGCACAGAGCCGGCCTATGCCCTTGATTGCTAACCAGTATCTGCCAGGCATGGATGGAGAAGGGCCTTAATCCCAAAGGATGGACGGTTTGCAAGTTCGCATTCAAAGTAAGTCGACTCACCTGGACTTACATGCCTCTCATTCATATATTATTCTAGCGGGTACCGGGTCAGCCTCCACTCCAACTCGCACCTCAAAATGCCGAAACCAATACGGACACGAAGGATGAAGTAGACGAGGTCGCTGACATCAAGCCTGAAAGCTCGGACGAAGTCACTCAGTGAACTTCCTGTTGGCCCTCACAAAAGATTATCTACGGCAGCCCATCCAATTGTTACAACGCGATCACACAAAAAGCGCTACTTACGAATCCATTGGAATCTATACTGAAGTGTTGCAATATCTGTCACATCTTTACCCATCTTATTTGTGCTCTCCCATTTGCTCTCCAGTGCTTGCTATACACATACCTTGCTGTTCTTAACGTTGGAAGGACTTATGGAAATGCTGATGTCTTTGCATCAAAATCCGCGAATAGATAAGCGTAACAAACAGGTCCCTGAACCGAACGTCAAGCCATCCAGCCAAGATACGTGCAGCGAAAGTCCGTCCATTATAGAGTCTACTAGATGTGAGGCGAAGGGGAGTGATGACTATACCTGAGAAGCAACCATGAAAGCCCTACTTGATCCTGTTGAGCTGGAATCCACAACACAATCAGTGTCAGTGCGGACACTGGTAGGAAATGGACAACGCACTTTCTGTGTGTTTCTGAACAGCCTATTGTCGAGAGAATCGGTCTTGTCCGTAATCCTGGATATCCGATCGTTCTGTTGATCCAGCTCCTGCCCCATAGCCGTTCCAAGCGCCTTCAAGCTCTTCGTTATGTTGGAGATTTCACCCAGGTTATCGTCCAGCTCATCCTCAAGCTCGTCATCCGACGCAGTTGAGTCGAATTGATACCTTTTTCTCTGCTCCTTCCTCGCATCGAGCTGCGCGGCAGTTTTGAAGCGGCTGTCTTCTTCTCCCGTGCGACCGTAGGTCGCAGCCCTACCCAAACGATCCTGCGTCTCTCGGATGTCCATCATCGCCTTCTCCCGCTCCTCGCGCTCCTCGTCATACCGCGCCTGGACCTTGCCCTCTTGTGCGGCTCGTTTCGCGTCCTTGTTGAATGTGATGACAGGACGGAAGATGGATCTGTTGAGCTGTTTGAGCTCATCTGTCTTGTCTTCTGCTCGCATGGAATAGCCCTTCGAAACGTCAAGATGACGCTCCGTGTTGGCCAATTTCTCTAAGTGAAGCATGAGGTACTGAACAGCATTCAATAGCATAGAGGAAATGACCTGACTGGCTACCCAGGCGGGTAACGGTGTTTCGTGCAGTCTCCTCTGCTTCTCGGGCCAGCCTGAGAGCATTACGAGTTGACGCCAAACTTTCCTGCTTCGTAGTTCGAATCTCCTGCTTAATGCCCTCTACGTCTTCTTCATTCTCCTCGCCCAAAGAGGGCTCATCTTCCGGAGTATGGCCGTCATTGAAGAACCTGCCGGAGCCCGATTTCTCTGGATTGTACCCAGAAAAGAGCTCGTTCCGGTCTTTGTCGAGATTGCCCTGACCACGGCTGTAGACGTCACCTATAGCATCCTTTTTCGCATATCTATCTTCATAAGTGCCGGAAGAGACATTGGACGGGGTGTGTGGAGTACTATAGGGATCGCCATCGCGACTGGGGATGTATGTGCTGGCATTGGAGCGAGAGTAGACGGGGGCAGGGTTCGGAGAGCGATTATCGCTGCTGCGAGACTTCATGAGCTCTTCACGAGCGGCTTGCTCAGAGACAACAGGTGGAATCATGTTCTTCTCCTTACGCTTGAAGAATGACATGGTGGTATCGACGGGAGCAAACTTGCAGGAGGTGAGATGGAAGTTGCAAGTGAAGTTGCACTGTATCGCCTTGGTTGCCTACCCTTTCCGGGTGATGCGCCCGTCCCACGTGGCTATATTCCGTTGTGCTGCTAGGAGACATGAAGCGCAGAAGAGAACAATAGCGCACAATGAAATATTATGGGCTGGCTACAGTACTGATAGGCCCTACCGTCACGACTTAACCCGACTTTCCTTGCCTCCTTTTCTTGTAACATCTTTCGCCTTCTTGCCCACCACTGTGATGCCCTTCCCACTCTTCACAACGCTCTTCAACGCTGCTTCCTTTTGTTTTTTGACGCTTCCCACTCTTTTCGACTGCGCAAACTTATCAACACTCTTCTCCAGTACATCGCGCGCCTGCTTCTTCGCTTTCTTCTGCTTGTTACGCAGCGCGCGCTTCTTAGTAGGAGTGAGCTCACTACGAGCGTGGAAATCGGTGGATGTCGGTGGAGCGAATACTTCCTCAGGTGCAAGCATGGAGGACGTCGACATGGTCGTTGGAAGTGCCGATTCCATGGAAGCCGCAGCGACATTCCCCACAGTAGATATAGTGGCTTTGGGCTACGCTCGTGCTGTTAGATTCGCCCGGCATACCAAGTCCGAAGAAGACGTACCGCTTTCGGGGTAAAGTGCGCATTACACAGAGCATCGAGCTTGCCTGCGATGCTTTCCCAAAGCTTCTCAACCTCCTGCTGCTCTTTTCTGAGTTTGCCATCTCTGTCTTCACCAGCAGCTGCTCCCGTTTGAGTGGCAGTGTACTCGTCTTCGTAGATCTCAGCGAGTGACTGCTTCGACTTGGTATCTTGTAACTCGAAGAAGCGGGAAGGAAGAAAGGGCTTGTCATCTGCTGGTCGCTTCCTGATCACGTCATTATACTGGCTCTCCAGAATCCTAGCTTTGATGCGCTCTTCGAGGCTGCGTACTGTGTCCTCTGTAATGACGGGGACAGACTTCATCACTCGTTCATATTCAAGATCCTCTTCCAAAAGTGAATTCTGCGGACGTGTCCGTGAGGTTGCCTCGCCCATGAGAGTCCAGGTCTTCTTTGCCACATTCTCAGCTTCCAATGCAGCAATCTCTTCTCTGAGGGCAGCCATCCGCTTCTCATATGTCGACATATCTAATAAGGCCTGTTAATCTGAAATTGGTTGAATTGCTTCGTACTCGGACGTACCTGGCTGCTGCTCCTCTTCTTCTTCAGCGAACAGATCGTCTTTGAATCGTTCCATCGTTTCTTGCCCATTTGTATCAGAGTCCTCGTCCAGAACACTTTCATCATTAGTACTTCCTTCCTCATCCCCTTCAGTATTTTCAGATCCCTGCATCGACCCTTCGAATCCCTTTCCCCAAGCCTCGACGTCGTAATCTACGTCTATGATGTCTTCTTCATTCTCACTCCCTTCGTCGTCCTCGTCCTCATCGTCCATTTCGTACAACATAGACGTCGGTAGGTTCTTGCCTTTCGCCTTGATATTCTTTACTCGTACTTCCTCGTGAAAGCGCACTCTACCCGTCTGCTGTTTGGCGCCATTTTTTGAAGGTGGAAGGCGAGGCGGAGGATCGAAGAAATCCTTGTACAGCGGTTCTGAGATCACAATGAGTGAATGAACAGCGGAGAGAGGCGCACAGCGTACCATTCGGCTCGCCACCCTGCCCATCAATATCAAGTTGATCATTAACTGGCGCAAACAGATCTAGAGGTTCATCGTCCTCGCCTTCATCTTCACTGTCGTCGCGGCCCAACCGTCCCTTCGAAGCCTCTTTAGCCTCTGCTTCTTCTGTCTCGCGATTGAATGTTGCCAGATTGAAGAAACCATCATCTAGTCCTGAGCGTCCAGCATACTTGCTTTGGCTCCTCGCACCCCCTGCCGAGTGGCTGCGTGGCGAAGGTTGGCCCAAACCGAATCCTTTCTCAAGGTTGTTCTCTTCATCCGAGGAGTCCCGCAACTCAACGATATTTTCGCCTAAATCCTCTTCTTCCTCGGCTTTCTCATCCCCACCATCTTCCTTGTCGGAGTCACTGGTAACTTCTCCTTCATCCTCACCATCGTCCTCGCTGTCCGACTTTATATCATCCAAGCCGTCCATATCGATGTCCTCGTCAATAGCGAGCGTTCGGCCACCTGGGACAGCTCTCGTAACGTCTTCCGTAACGTCTTCATCATCGCTCTTTACACCTCCAACCGCGCCTTCAAGGACATACCCCATGATGTCGCAGACGTTCTTCGTCCTTAGCTCTAACTGAGCCCAGATTTGGTCTTCGTGCATGTCATCAACAATGAGCTCGGAAAGGGGAGTTTCCTGTAACATCGGTACGTTCTGTGCAGAATGTGCACTGTCGTCTGTGTTTCGTTTACTGCTTGTGGCCGTCTGAGAGCGTGTCTGAGGAGCAAGGGAAGGAGAGAAGGACGAAAGCAGCTCGGCGATGTGCCCGCGAGACTGTGCCTCAGACTTGAGTGCTGCACAATGCCTAAGTCGCCTGGCTCATCTTCACATTCATTCCAGTAAGGACGACGTACCAAGGTCATACAAGAACTTTGTGGCTTTCAACGCAGCCAGCCGAATGTCATCGTTACCAGTTGCAAGCATTTCTTGACGCTGATCCACAAAAGCTGACAAGCTCTGTAACTCTGCAGGTATTTCCATGGTCTGCGTAGAGGACATGTTGACCGTAGCGGTTGAGACAGCGTCCAGGTCGCCGGAAGTGTGGCTGCGAACAACTCGCCAGTCCTAATTTTTGCTGAAAGAGGGTCTGTTTGGACGTGTTTGCCAACGCCCTCCTCCCACTACGCCTGTTAGATCGGTGATCGGTTTAGGATGATCTTGCATCTCAGATGCCGTGATTACTTTGTTGAGATCTACTCGTCAGCTGCTACCGAGAGCCCTGAGGTGTCCTTCAAGATGCGCTTGCTGAACTCCCCCATCACTGGTGCCTAGACGGTGTTACTTATCTGCACGATTTGCAAGACTTATTGTGTCGGGCCGCAGTCTTCGAGCGATGTCTGGATACTCAGGTTCACAATCGTTCACAGTGATATGTACGATAGTTGAGTGTCACTCCTCGAAGTGAACAACACGGCCAAGATAATGGGGACAGTCTTCCATAGAGAGACCACAGCTTCTCCAAAGTGCTTGTTACCTTGGATACCGCCACATTGATGCATTTGTAGTCCCGACTTCCGCTCTTGCAATACACCCCGTTTTTATAACAAGTTTGGCACACAAATGTCTACTGAAAAGAAGATGCAGGCTGTGCAGCTCGGGCGCAACGACGCTGCGCCTCCAATTGTACCTTGTCGGGACTCTCCCTAGTTCAGAACAACGAGGGTGCTGTCGGCATTGTCCGGACGACCTCGTTACCGTCCTTGCTGTGTCAGTTCCTTTGGGAAGACTTAAGCAATTGTGTTGTTTGCAATGTCAGAACTATTGATATGTGGCCATCGTCCTCCTGACCACAAATCAACATGCTTATAGCAACCGAAGGATATATAGGACCGCAGATGCTGAATCTCTATCCAACTGTCTTGACCCCGCTCTGGAAGCCATAGACCACGGCTGCGACGATATCATCACGACGAGCAAAGCCTACCACACTCTTTCGATATTTGGCTCACCAGCTGGCTCTACGTCCTGTGAGACGACGCTACCCTACCTTGTAAAGCTCTTTCAAAATGATCGCCGGGCTGTCGAGAGCAATTACCACACTCCTTGCACCGCTCCTTTCTCTGGCGGCTTTTTTGCTCATCCTCTTTGCATACCTCGCCCCAACGCTCATGCTGTCGATGCAAGTCTCACTACTCAAGGTTTCATCGTCGACAGCCTTGACGTCAAATTCGACCGTCTCGTCTGTAGATGGGCCCACGATCTTCCTAGGTGCCCTCGGTACGTCGTCTGCTCGTGTTCTACAGTGGCAGGTAGCTGAGGCAGCATACAGGCTCATGCTCTCGCGCTAACAACGAAGCGACAGTTAGCTGCACAGTCCCAAGCGTGTCACCAACATATAGTGAGCGATGGGCTGAAGCATTCAGCACCCGCTTACCAGAAACAACTCTTCAGATCTCTCTGTATTACCCTCCAATGCACCAGATATATTTGACACTCCGACAACAGCAACGCCCGCCTTCATCGCTGTGTCCCTTGCCTTCACAGTGGTATTCCTCTTTATGTATACCTTTACCGCACACCATGCGATTCTGGGACGAGCCGGCGTACCATTCGAGCGTCCACAGGTTCAACGCGCGACGGCTTGGATCGGCTTATTGGGATTCATTATCGGTAGGTTACAAGCTGCCCTCGCTGGACCTCCTGACGAGTTCGTTCAGGCATCACATCGTTCTTGATTATCTTCATGTGGTTCACAAAGTCAGTCGATGACTTCAACGAAGATATCAAGAAGCTTGGTAGTGACGCCCCCAATTTGATTGCGACTACGAGCAACGGCTTTGTCAGTAAGTATTGCCTGATCATCTCCTTTCCGGAACAAGGTCCTCATTTGTCAACACTCAGTGGCATGGATAGGCTACGCCTTCTATGCTGTTCCCCTTGCCAGTTCTCTGGCCAAGTTACAGGTCACGGTTGGTGGAAAGGCCTAGGCACCAGAAGAGAGAACGGACCTCTTACAAGTCGCATTAGCACCGGACTTCTTACCCCCTAAACTGCACGCGCCCGTCTGCTCATGATTCCAATGTAGTTAGTACCGGTGACCCTCCGAGCTGTTATGTATTCTAGATACACATTCACGACTAATGAGAGCCATATGATTGTCTAACAATGCTTTCAGAAATTGCACGCACGCAGCGACCTAGCAGCCCATGAGAGTTGCAGAATAAGACCTCGATCGTCCACCTGGATCAACGGCACCTTGCAGGCCTTCGGTTTGTCGCTCCAGCTATCTGACGGGTGGTCGACACACGCTCAAAGACAGTTGATGCAGAAAGCAGCGCGAACAGTCGTAAGTGCAATTAACCGAACTACACGATAAAAGCGAACTAGATGATACACAATCAAAACGCAGCTGGCTGGTCATAGCCTCCCGCATACGGATCCGGCGCCTGCTGGTACGTCGCCTGCTCCTCCACAGCAGGAGCGGGAGCGGGAGCTGGGACGATGGCAGGCTCCCGTTGCTCCGAAGTGGGCTCAGCAACGATTTTGTCCACCGGAGGATCATGAATCTTCACGAAGTCGGGGAGAGGGTCAACGGGACCAAGCAAGCCTGCGGGATCACTGCCCTTCATACTGTTCAAAAAATTAGCATACACACCAAATTGTAACATGACTGAACACTCACATTTTGACCTTAATACCGAGCACACCTTGCCTAAGCATGACGTGCCTGACAGCGTAATCCACGAAGTCCACGGCGGGCTGACCCGAGTGGATCATGAAACCGTCCGTGAACTTCATCGACTTTGCACGGGCGGCGCGAAGCTTGCCAGAAACGACAACCTCGCAACCTTTCGCACCAGACTCCATCACGAAGCGGAGGACACCGTAGCACGCTCTTCCGTGACAATTGAGCAGACACCGGTATGAAGGCCACAAGAAACGTACCTTCTGACTGCGAGACCACCCAGAAGCTTGTACCTCAAACTCTCGCACTGAGCAATAGCGGAAAGGCCTCGTTGCTGAACCTTCTCAGCGTACAGCTCGAGTGAGTTTTCGGGGAACTTGAAGCGTTTTTGCACCAAGGCGGTAAGTTCACGAATACGACGACCCTTCTCGCCCAGTACTTCCTGGGTGTGGGTCGCACGGATGATAATCTGGGAGAAGAGTGCTACCTCAGCCTGTTGGAATCATTTCAACTGCACGCGTGAACGCACCTCCGTGCGGGCATGCGTCACTCGGACATCACAGCCAGAGTAACCCTCCTCCGACAGCTCGCGAGTAAAGAAATCGTTGAGCTCCGCACGGAAGACGCCGTCTGCAACGAACTTTCTCTTCTTGCTGATTTGAGCAGACATATTGCAGTGACAGAGGTGCTACGAAGTAGAGTAAGATGCACGTCAGCTTTTGAGTCCGTTTGGGTATCATCCGTCCCGAAATATGCGCATCCAGCCATTCTTGCAGCAAATCACACCGGATAGCGAGCAAGCACGACACTTGGAGCACATGTGAACAGCAATACACGAACCTTGAGGGATACTGGGCGTCGATAGGTTTGACGACGGCTTGCGGAATGAATGCCTCCCTTGCCTGGGCGATCGGATCTGAGTGACTGTGACACATGACAATGTCACTTCTGTGACGTGTTGTGGCCCAATTGTGCTACTCTGACGGTAGCTGACGGTGTCAGCAACGACTCGAAGTACCGATCCTTGTTGAAGAAAAGGTGTTGGAATAACTCAGCCTTTCCAATCAAGTAAATGATTTTGGGAAAAGGCTTGTGCCCTTTATTGACTCGGAAAATGTCGTAGGGGCCCAAAGTCAAAGAAAATCTCCGTAGTTTCTCACCGTAGTTATGATTGCTTTCGAGTCCTTGTAGTGATATGTTATCGAGAGTAGCAATCATATTTCGTACAAAAGCGTTCAATCCACTTCTGTGCACCGTATTTATCGTACTAATTGCAGCCACCGGTGTGGTTTCTCATTCGAAGCATTTGATATGGTACGTACGGATCGGCTGATTCAAGTATACACATCGATAGACATCGATCCTCATTTCAAGCGTTGGCCTCGTTGACGAAGATCCCAGCCCCGCCCATACCGCTCCCTATGCACATACTAGTGCAGAGAATCTTGCCGCCTTGGCGCCTGAGTTGCGCAAGGCCAGTCACAACCTGGCGTGCCCCAGCTGCATGAGGATCGTTGCATCAGACAAATCGAGGTGAATGGCACTGGATGCAAGGAAGTCACGCACTCATGCCGAGAGGGTGCGTCAATGCGATGGATCCTCCGCTATAATGGATTACACTTAGCATTACAAGAAGAAATGGATGTAAATGATCCATACTTAGGATTGATCTTATCCATCGGAATTTGTAGCTTCTCTACGCAGTAAGCAAACTGCGACGCGAATGCTTCATTGATCTGGGGAGAGATAAGGCTAATTCGCGGCAATTTCGAAGTGCAAATTTCACCTCATACACGTCGACGTCATCTTGAGTTAAGCCGGTTTGTGCGAGGACCTTCGGAACAGCTACGATGGGTGCTATTCCCATGTACCTTGGCTCTACCCCTGCTCACAGATTCACAGATGAGGAAACTTCCAAACGCGGAACGGAGCTACACTGACCAATGAATGTGCTAGCAACATATTTGCCGACGATGTGAAAGCCTTCCCTCTCAGCATGCTTCCGCGTAGTCAAGATGCATAAAGCTGCACCATCACCTAGACCACTTGAGTTCCCCGCCGTGCTCGAGGCTTCTCCCCATTCTGGCCATGAGGGACAGAGCTTGGACAGACCCTCGAGTGTGGTTCCCCTGCGGATTGTATCGTCTACCGAGATTACCGTTCCACGCAATTCAATCGGAACTATCTCCTCCGCAAAGAAGCCTGAGTCAGATGCCTATGAATCATAAGCTCATCGCACAGCAATTTGGCGTGATAAATTTACCTGTTCTGCCCTTGAATGGGATATTAGAGCATACTGATCCTGCTTTTCTCGCGAGATCTTGTACGCCTGCGCCACCACCTCGGATGTCCATCCCATTGGCTGTAGATAAGCCTTTTGAAAGCCGTTCTCCACCAACCAATTCTTATGACACTCACTTGCACACAATCGTAGGCTTGTGTGTTAGCACCGACCGAGTCCACAATCTGCGGTGTGGGTCTAGGGCTGGAAAATGCATTCGCGTCCAGTGCCTTTTCAATCAGTAACCGAAGGGACGTACTGCAGTGACATACTCTCCACACCGATTGCCATGCCCACGGAGATATGCCCAGCCTGGATTGCATTGGAGATAATCCTAATTGCCTGAAGCCCAGAGCCGCATAGTCGATTCACAGCGAATACGGGTACTTCCGCAGGAATACCAGCCGCAATTGCCGCTGCTCGCGAAATGTACGTGGGGGATGGCGGATGGCACGTTCCTGCATTCGGTATCAGACAACTTCAGTAACGTTCTGGCGCTCACCAGTTCCGGAGAGGAAGAGACACACCTACACAGATATCCTCAACCTTTGCAGGATCTAGCTTGCTCTTCTGAAGAGATACCTGAAGAACCACAAGTGGAACGTCACGGACCGCTACAAGCGATGGAACCAGTTCGCCGAATTGTTACTTACCTTGATTAAGGCCTGCATCAGTTCATCTACTGGGATGTCCTTCAACTGGCCCTTCTCTGAGCGACCGAGCGCGGTACGCTTCGCAAACGTAATGACCACGTCGTCAAGTTTCTTTTCCAATATGGAGGAAGCACCCCTCGCTTGTGTAGCCATCGAGCGCACCCAAAGGCGCGTGCCTCGTCTCAGCAGTCCGTAGAACATGATCGTACTCGAAGGCGCATGCGGGGCGGAGACTGTTGGCACGACGCTTATACATGACCATCATATCCGGAAATGGTGGCATGCTCCCCACACAGAGGTCATATGAGCAGACGGGACGGGATGATTTTTGACGAAGAAGTGCAGGTTCGGGCATCAGCTGATCTGCTAGCAGATCACTCATAATCCTCGAGTTGAACAGATGAACCGCGTCCATCGGTCAGACCGACGATACAATGTTCTCTGCTAACGCAGACTGCTCGCTGCTGGCATCACATAAGACATGCAGTAAAAACGGTCGGGTAGCCGTCGGAAGACATGCAAGCGAATTAGGAGCTACAGACAGTATCTCGCCACACATGCGCAGACTTTCCAAAGTGAATCGATAGCAATTGCCGAAGCAGTGGTAGGGTGGGCAGAGGACCCGCTGTGACCAACGGTGCATACGGTCGTCGGTCGGCATGACTGACAGCGGCCTACGCAAGCCCTATCACAACGTGCCCTCTATAGATTCTATAAGAGCGTACCTTTTACGCAACGGTTGAATCAGACGCCCCTTCGCCTTCTGAAACATCTCCGGATTGCCTAGTCTTAACTTTCCATGCTCTGTTCATACTTGAGTAGCAATTGGGGCACAGATGATGCGCCAGTTTGGGAGAACCGCAGCCGGGGCAATGGACGAGATCTATAATTCATAAGATACACCTTGGGTGAATCATGGCATGAAGCAGTTTCATACGCACTGTTCTTATCTTTTAAACCCTTGTTGGCACTGCGCATGGATTTTCTTGAATGTGAAACCTTCTTCTTCGGCACAGCGAGAAGGAATGGAGGAAGTAGCTCAAGCAGAGATTGAAGACTCGGTAGTGCCCATCTCAAGGGTGAAGGAGAGGACAGGGCAGGTGCCGCAAAGCTTGCGGCGGAAACAGTGAAGGCATATCTGAGCGTCGTGAAAAACGGCCGTGTTTGTTGTACTGCAATGGCCGCCATAGTGGTTGGTTGCACGTTCAAGAGCGAGCGCGACGGCCCGATCACCCCACGAGCACTTTCCGATTGCCTTTTGCGTAGAGCCCACATTCCGGCGCGCTCACGACGACCATCGTTCTCTCACCGTGCCATGTTTCGCCTCACCCGTCCTCTTCTCAATCAAATCCGCAAAACCACTGGCATTACCGGCCTTAATGTGCATCATGATCCCCTCCCCGAATTGTTGAAAACCTACCAATCCACACTCTCCATGCTCTCCTCTATCCCGGAGACCTCCGTCTATCGCCAAGGCGTTGAAGCCTTGACTCAACGCAAGCTGAAGATTGCGGAGAACGCGAACGGAAAGATTTCGGAGGCGGAGAAGCAGTTGGACGAGGGACATATTGAGCAGTCCCTCGATATTGCCACGGATGAGATGAACCTGGTTTCCAAGATGATCGAGTGGAAAGCGTACGCCCATTACATGTCCCCCATCGCAAAAAAGCTGAAGGCTTTCCTGTAGCTGGGAACCATTGGTCGAGCAGCCTGAGCCGGGACAATGGCAATATTTCGGAAAGGTCGCGACCGCATCGTGAGCCTGAGTTGTCTTAATACAATGCATTTCTTGCGGTGGCCCAATGTGTCGCGAATGTTGTCCTACGCAGATCACAGTTTGGGAGTTGCAATTAATGATACAGTTCGTAGCTGTATCCCTACTCCACAGGTATATCCAAATTCTGCTTGTAGGCGTCAGCGCCTCTGGCTCTTCCCACTGGAATCACAACATACATGCTCCTTCTGGTTTGGTAATCCTCTATTTGAGTGTCAACTCGAGATGTTGCAGACCTTAGGACAGCCGACACAATGAGAATTCCAAACACTGGTTCATCTGTTGCGATTGAGCACGATCTATGTACTCTGTTCCCTGACTCTTTGCAATGGCATATTCAACCAACTTCACTGATGTCCATAATATAGTTGCTTGACAGAATTATGCCCAACTTATTTCGCTGCAGTGAAAAGGAAAAGGGAACATACAACACTTCTTCAGTTGTGTTTCCTGAATTCATTGATGAGTGGCAAAGACGATTGCCTAACTAACAACAAGGATCTTGATCATGAAGTGCATTGTCAGCCTTCCGGTCAGATGTAATGACAACTATCTTGGCCACTGTGCACCTGAGCATGTAATCACAGCTCATTGACTGGATGAACCATTTGACATTGTTGAGCATTCCCAATTGAGCAATCTGGATGTCATTCAAAGATCTGAAAACTGCTTAACTAGGACATGACACGACAGACATGATGCGATTTATCAGTGTGAAAAATAGTGTGGGAATGTCGGCTGATGTTTTACATTTGTGGCAAAGGTTTGCCAATGTAGCATGCACATAAATGGCAAATAGTGCACATTAGCAGCCAAAGTAAAACATTTTCGACATAAAATGCTGTGGTTGCAAATATTTGTCACATATGTAAGAAATCAGTCAACATTTACACACAATTTTTCACATTGATAAATTGATAAATCACACCATGTCTGCCATGTGACAGCAGGATTTGAACTGATCGAGCATGTGCACATGATCGGGATATGGCCTCCCATCAGATCCTCATCTTTCGGAGTAGCCTGTACAATGATCAGCACCAAAAATCTCGAACTCTTTCAACATTTATACCAGTAAAAAGGAGAGATTTCACTGACAGCAGGATTTAAACCTACATGAGCGACATATAAGTGTGGTTCGAATTCTGGGTGCACGCTAAACATCAAATTGACGCCTAGCAGAGCGTTTAACGTCCACTTGACACTCTGTCACAGATCGCCGTAGACAACGATAGACAAACTAAAACCCCAGTCCCTCAAAGGGTACTCTGGAGTAAAAGACCGGATGGTCTGTATGACGAGCTCATTGACGAGCAAGCTCCTTCAGTCGACACTTATACTCACTGGTGTATGTGGCAGAGTGTTATGAAGCGTTCTCTGCTAGAACGTTCAAAACCATGTATGCTTTCTCACACGTACTAGTCCACAACGTGGACAGAGACTTAGATATAGAATATACCTAACGTCTCCAATAGTCAGGTGGACTATTAGCAGGATTTATAGTGTTGTCAATGCCTAGTAGACGATGTAGCAGTGAGGTCCTCACTCTACCCTTGGTAGGCCTTGGCTGCTACAGCTACTGCATGTTCACCCGCAGGTTACTAGGTTCGCTGTTCTGACTCTAGCAAGCATACAAGCTTACTACCTCTTGAGAGTGAGTATGATTGCATGAGGGTTCTAGAACTGAGAACATTCAGAGTCGCAGATGAAAGAGGTTATCTTCCAGCTGTTGCTCTGCCCCTTTATATAGTCGCAGACCTATAGTCTGAGGTACTAGTACAAGGGGTCTCCTACAGCTATTCATAGAGTAAATGAAATAGACTGAGACAAATACTAACCGCTGCGAGCCAAGTAATTGGTGAGCTATTTGTCAGTATAATATGAAATAGAAACCTGAAACACGAAGGTCTTCTTTGCATGATCTGAGTGAGTAAATCGTGAAAACGAAAAACTGCTAACCCTGGAATATATCCACAAGACCTATGAACCATAAATAGCAAGTGTCACATGCAACGTAAACTGTCACGTGACCATGAAGCGCTGAAACCGTAACATGGAGCTGGGTGACGAGCAAGGCTATAATGTGTGAATAGATGTATTAGGCTTGTTAGGCCTGTAGTAGCTGTCGTGGTGGACGAAGGAAAATAAGACTGAGGTCTGTCTCTCGTCCACCCTGGTCTTTATATATATGTGAGGAGTGCTACTGTATAGTACTTACATAAGTACCTTCCACGATGCATACTGGCTAGCACTACCATCGTACGATGTGTCCCTAATAATATGATTGGTGCCTATGAATAGTGCAGCATGACGGAGCTCTGGGTGGCGCTATCTGAGTCATTCAGTGTGGATGACCGAAGCTAAGATAAGCTGACTGAGTGACTTAGTCAGGGCCAGTGCCGGGGCCGATGGCGGATGGCTGAGTCACGTGATGTTGTAATATATATGGTAAGGTCGATGGCCGACCTGTCACGTGACATGTAAGATGAAATGAACTGATAAGTGTAAATTAAGTATACCTATGTTCCATATAGGTTGTCTGGCGAAACCGTGACAGTACCCCCTTCTTATGATTCATCGTCCCGATGAACCAAATTCTTTTGTCCCTCATGTTCCCTTGTTTGAGTCATTCTTCTGAATCGTAGCTTCTATTGAGATCGCTGGTTCGAAGAATTCACAGATGAGTTGCATGACTCTGTCTCCTTCCTTGACTTCGAATGGCTCTGAAGTGTTATTACATAGTATGATTTTCACTTTGCCTTCGTAGTCTGGGTCGATTACCCCACCAGCTACATTAATGCCTTTCAGCGCTAAGCCGCTATGGCTGGCAATGCGTCCATAGGTTCTGACTGGTGGTGTCATTGCAAGCCCTGTCATTATGAGCGTGCGTTTACAAGGTTGGATGACTGTGGTCATTGTAGAATATAAATCTCAACTGGCTGACTCATCAGAGCCCTTTGTTGGCCACCTGGCATTCTTGGCTAGGGGTTCGAAAAATAGGAAGGTATTTGGGTGATCACTTAGGCGGATGTTGTGCCCTTTTTGCATGCACATTGCTTTGTGAGGGGCATCAGGGTGTGTCTTGTGGAATTCTTCGATCATGTCTTTGACTTTGTCAAGATTTCCTGCTGGTTCCCAAGTATTGTTCTCTGGGCCATAGTCTAGCCACTTGACTAAATACTGGAGTTTGCCATATTTGATTCTAGAGTCCAGGATTGTTTCGACATCCCATTCCTTTTCTCCATCTATGATGACTGGTGGGTTAATAGGTGGGGTCCTTCCTGGTACTGAATCTTCATGGAACATGATTAACATAGAGGCATGAAAGATCGGGTGAATATTCATAGTTGTCAGCAGTTGTAGTTTGAATGAAGTGGAACCTATAGAGTCAAGAATCTTGTACGGCCCATAGTTCTGTGTCGCCAGCTTCTTGCTCTTGGTTCTGACTTGTAAGTCGGCTTCTCTCAACATTACAAGGTCATCCTTTTTGAGGGGATTTTTTTTTTGAGGTCAAAGTACCACTTCATGCGCTCTGCCACCATAATTAATGAAGATCTGGCCTGGTCTTTTGCTTCTTCGCGATCTCTGAACAGTTCTTCTAGTGATGGGTGTGAGATATCCCTTAGTACATTGTTGGATGTTCGAGGGTGTCATCTGTATTCAATAAAGAATGGTGACAACATCGTTGCTTCAGATGACTGGTTGTTGTATGCAAACTCAGCAGTGGATAACAGATGCGCCCAATCTTTCTGCCTGTGGTTGCAATACATTCATAGATATTGTTCCAGTATCTGGTTTGTTTGTCCTGTCTGTCCATCTGTTTCTGGGTGATATGCCGTAGACATTGTGGAGTGTATATGTAACAGTTTGCAAAACTCTTGGAAGAGCTTGGCTGAGAACTGAGTTCCTCTGTCAGATATTATTTGGTCCAGCATTCCATGTTGTTTGAATACTTTATTATAGAAGATTGACGCTACTTGTGTTGCAGTTACTGTATCATCAACTGGGTAAAAGTGTGCTCGCTTTGTGAAGCGGTCCACTACTACAAGTATTACTGTCTTCTTTTTTCCTCGCTCATCAGGGGGATGATGGTAATTGGGTAATGAGATCACATGTTACGATCTGCCATGGTCCCCCTGGTACTGGGTTGGGTTGTAGAAGTCAGTACAGCTTTTGTCGAGATTTTTTATTTCTCTGACAGGTTATATAGCCTTGTACATATTTCTTGACTTCTATGTTCATTCCCGGCCACCAATAGTTCCTTATTAGGAGTTTTAACATCTTTGATCTGCCTGAGTGTCCAGCGAGCAAGATATCGTGGTGGAGCCTGATAAGTTCTGTTCGCAATGTGGGGAGTTTGGGTACATAGACCTTTCCTCTTTGAAGTAGTAGTCCTTATTCGAAGTTCCACTCTTGGAGGTCCTTTCCGAACTCTCTCTTTCCCGATTTGAGTAAGGATCGGTATTCCTTGGTCATTTCATCATTTTCTAATGCGTGTTTGATCTTGTCTATGAGTTTTGCATCATCAAACTCTGAGCCGTGAGTGGCTGAAATGGTGTGTATAGCGAAAAACTCAGGTCGCAGCATGGTTTGCCCAAAATTGTTTTCGCTCACCCCCTTCTCATGATCTGGCCTTCTGAACAGAGAATCTGCATGTAACATCATCTTGCCTGGTCGATGACGTAGTATGAAATTGAATCGTGTTAGGTAAAGGGACCAGCGCGCTTGTCATCTGGTCAGTCGTTGTGCTTGTCTGAAATAGGTAAGATTTAGGTGATCTGACCATATCTCAACAGGCTCCGGGTGTCCTTCAAGATAGTGTCTGTATTCTTCTAATGCACGAATGATTGTGAGCATTTCCTTATCGTATATCTCATAATTCCTCTCATGTTCATTGAGGGATTTAGAGTAGTACGTGACAGGATGCCATAGTCCATCTTCTCCAAGTTGTTCGAGCACTGCTCCTGTAGCGAAGTCAGATGAATCTGTTTCCAGCCTGTAAGAGCGGACATCATTTGGCATGGCCAGTATTGGGGCATTAGTGAACACCTTTTGGAGGGCTTCAAAGGCTGTTTGTTGAGGTTCTTTCCATTTTCAAGCTTGATCTTTGCATGTTAGAAGGGTTAAAGGTCTGACGAGTTTGCCAAAGTCCTTTATGAACCTTCTGTAGAAATTCGCTAATCCTAGGAAAGCCTGCAATTGTTTGACTTTCGTTGGAATTGGCCAGTTTAGAATGCCTTCCACCTTCTTTAGATTCATTTGTATGGAGTTCTTCGAGATTATGAGTCCTAAAAATTCCATAGACTCTCCAGCAAAAACACATTTCTCTGATTTAATGAACAAGTCATTATCTCGAAGTCTCTTTAGAACCTCTCTGGTGATTCGCTCATGTTCTTCCTTGTTATCGGTATATATGAGGATATCGTCAATATGCACCGCTACCTTTCCAGTTCGAATTACAGTAAATCACCCATGATGTAGTTCATCATGGCCTGGAATGTGCTTGGTGCATTGCAAAACCCGAAGTACATGACTGTTGGTTCGAACAGTCCTCGGTGCATAATGAACGCTGCCTTTTCCTCATCTCCTTCTCTGAGGCGAATATTGTTGTATCCCCATCTGAGATCAAGCTTCATAAAAAGTGAAGCTTTGGATAGTCCGTCAATTAAGTCAGCTATCCTTGAAAGTGGGAACTTGTCCTTCTTGGTGATTGCATTGAGGCCTCAGTAGTCTTGTACCAGCCTTAATGATCCATCCTTTTTCTTAACAAAGAATACGGGGGCCGCGAAGGGTGATTTGGAATGGCAGATGTATCCTTTTACCATTTCTGCATCTACCCATTCGTCAAGGGAATTTCATTCTTGCAGAGACATTGGGTATACCTTGAATGGTCTCGGTGGTGTCGCATCTGGGGTAAGATTTATCGCATGGTCATAGATCTTGTGAAGTGGCATCCTTTCTGAGGTTTTCTTAGAGAACACATCACCAAATTCATGGTAGATCTTTGGGACAAGTTTAGACCAATAATCCTTGTCTATGTGTTCTTTTCCTAAGGTAGTATCCAAATATTCCTTTGCCTTGTCTCCTAATCTGAGAATTTCATGGACCATGAATCGGATTTCATCGTCCTGTATGGAGACCCATTGAATGAAGTCATTAAATTCATCACTCTGGCTGTCATCTTCTGAGGTGTCTATTCCAGAGCCAGGGAAAATGGCTTCATTCTCAAGCTGTGGTTGTTTGAGTAGGTTGACTTCCTCCTCACAGACCGTGATCTTGTGTCGTCATGAATGGTTGCATCGGGTGAACAATACATCATGTCATTCCCAATCGATTTCAGGATTGTGTTGGTTTAGGAAGCTCATTCCTCAAATTAGCTTCTGTCTTCCTAGGTTGGTAACCAGTAAGCTTTCTGTGGATCTGTGATCCCCGATCGACATGTCAACCTTTACACGGTGTCATGGCTAAGCTTTGCCACATGAGACATGACGTCCATGGGTGCTTCACACATGACCCACTCACGGATGACCTTTATACTGAGTGCCTTGTAAGGCCCCAGGGTCTCACTTGGAGCAGTGACTCAAGATCCAACATAAAAGGGTGGCGAGCCCCCTATCAGCCAATGGTAGGCAAAGGACAAGTGAGTGGCGATGAGCCTCACTGTCGAGCTAACTCAGGGATGAAGGGATGTGGCAAGCCACGATGGATGTGAAAAATAGATGAATAAGACTGGGGAATAGCCCAGTCACATAGAGGCATATATATACATGTAGGGGCGAGGCCCTCTGGTACCCTAGTATCTACGAGGTCCTTGGCTACCTACTATGTATAGACATATTGCATAATGTGCTACAGCCAATAGCAATGTACCTACTAGTAAATACTACGTGGTCATTGGTGGGCTGTAGTCACATGCATAAGGCCATGGTCCGTGCGGCATTCTGTCGAGGTGCCGTCTCGGCCATGAGGTATAAGGCTGACCTTCTTACCAATCCAGACCTCGGTGTGCCGTGCCTATGCCCGAGCCTATTGAGCAACTATCAGGATGTCAGGTGCTTGGGCATCTCTTAAGGTCATGTGCCAGGGGCGCTTGATAGGGCGCTACCTTATGGGTCACGTGATGTGGCGCTTGTCACCTACAATCGATAAGATCCTTGAGCGCTTAGCTGATCATCAATAATGTCGCGTGGCTTTTGTGGCTGGCTTTGGTGACGCTGCTTGAGTCTAGTTACAGTAGGGCCTTCCGCAATAGGGAAGTGCTAATATACTGTGACACACGGTATTTAATGGTGCCACCTTTGTTGGGTGTGGCATCCGCATTGTATACTCTTATCTCATGGTGTAGTGGGAGGAGTTTCAATCCTTTGTCCCTTGCAAACTTCTCATCGACGTAACAAGAGAAGGCTCCTGAGTTGAGTAGGGCTTTTGTCTGGATTTCATGCGAGAGTATCCTTACGGGTAACTCCATCAAATGTTTGTTCAAACCAGTTGATGCAATGTATAGATAATCTACTGGTACATTCGATCGAACTGCACTACTGTACATATATATGTCCTGAGGCACTGTGACACCAGACACATCTACAGTGCTGCCACAAAATGCTTGAGTTCATCCCACTCGATGATACTGTACATGCATCCTGTTCTGATTCCTCTGAAGAGGCCGATGCCAGGGCTTTCCCTTTGTCACTTCACGTACCCTTCTTTGCATCCACTACCTTCTTTGCCTTTAATGCACGAATTGCTTCTTCCAGTGCTCTAGTTTCTGGTGATGAACCGTTGTTATGGGGTGACAACGCTGGGCTTTCCTCGACTTCTCGAACTGCTTGCCTTCCCTTAGATGTGGTGGGCATCTGAAACTTCTTGCCTTTATACTTGGGGTCGGGTGTCTTGCAAAATACCCCCTTCTTAAAGGCGTGCTTCCCACAGTATATGCACTTCTTTGTTTCGAGCCAACCCATCTGTTTCAGGGTGAGATTGTGTGTGACTCTTGCTGTGGTGTCCATTAGATTGGGGTCTTTGGGCTTGAATGAACTTCCTGCCTGTGTGCTTGGTTTCTTGAGAGTCAACTGTTGCTTGTACTCAGATTCGATCCTGAGTGCCATGTCGAGGTAGTCCATCCATTTGTCGGGAATCATGTGGGGCATCATGATGTAGACATTGGACATGATTCCTTGTACATAGGTGGGATGGTGTTCCCTGATCTTGACGATCAAGTCCTCGTCGCTGTATTCAGACTGAGGAGCATATGACCTGAATTTCTCCACAAAATATATCATCGAGGAGAATTTCTTCTCGCAGTGTTCATCTAGTTTAGCCTGTGCCATGCGCTTGGGGTCAAGCATCTTGTATCCCATTTCAAGCTTCTTGATGAAGGCCGCCCATGTGCTGGGGTCCTGATCTGCTGAAAGAATATCGTTGTATTCTTCTATGTAATCTGAAGTGCCACCTTCAAGCAGGGCATTTGCCTGCGAGATGCATTGCTTATGAGTGCTGACCTGATTGTAGTTTAACCAGATCTGGACCTTTTTGATCCATTGCTCTAGCATGAGGCTGGATCCTTTGCCTGAGAACTTGGGTGTTTCTGACATCTTGAGCGGCTTTTGCTGGGATGACCGTGGCTGAGGGGTTATACCGGTTGTTGAAGCAACTTGGCCCGACGTGAGGCATTGCTCCAACTGTGCAATGTACGTCGTGGTGGTGTTTTGTGCATTCTTCAATGTGATAAGATGAGAATGCAACATTTGCAGGTTTTGGTCTGCCTGCACAAGCTTGGCATCGGTGTCTGCCTTTTCTTGTGCAGCAAGGGCTCGATTGCCATCAAGCTGTACTTCAAGGCTGGTGACAGTGGTTTTTAGTTTATTGTTTTCCTTCAACATTCCTTTGAGCTGCTTGACCATGCGCTCATGCCGCTCCTCCATCTTCCCTCTTAAGGGTTTCATAGGTGGCAGTGACGTCTCGTACTATAAAAGTACGGACTACATTGTTCATCCAGTCTCTGACATTTTGTGAGATGCCCTCGGGTGCTGCTGCATTGGCAGCTTCTTCCACCATTGCGTAAGGGATGCCTTCCACTTCCCATGTGGTAGGCATTGTGAATCTTGGTAGTGATGGAGTTGGTGATGCGATCTGTACTGGTGATTGTGCTCAGCTGGGATGTGCCGATGCTCATGGAGTAGAGTTACTTGGCCCTGCAGGTGGGGTTTGGGCTGGGATGACGGCTCCTGGGACCGTGACTTCTCCCAAATCGAATTCAGACATGTTATTTCGTTCAATGTTGTCTCTGAATTGATTGAGGTGTGCGTGTCTGTCTGGATCCAGGTTTATAGATGATTGTCTGCTCCTGGCAGAAGTGATAGCTTGATCAGACAGTTTCTCCTTGCTGGGTGAGGGTGTCTTTGTTTAGGGTATGCGTTGTTCCAAGTGACGTAGAAGGCTTCCTCATCCTGCTGATATAACCAGGCAAAGAATTCCCAGTATAGATTTTCAGTCCAGTTACAAACTGGATTAAAGATTTTGATGTCAAGTTCAATGAGACAAAAAGGTACATGTAGTGTGACTTGACGTTCGATGTCAACCGGGTAGTGATAAAGTGGGATAGATCTCTGAGATAGCAGAGGTTGATAGATGAAGTATGTCATGCACACTAGGTGATGGTAGTGATTGGTGATGTGGTGCTGGACAGTGTAGTTCCTGAACACAAAATTGATCTGGTACCGGGGCATACAAATGTATTTAATACAGGAATTTTAAGTATCGCTTCTTTGCGATAAAGATCAATCCCTTGACTATCTCCTTTAGTCGTTCCTCCTTCCCTAGCTGCTTGAAGCTGATGCTTCCTATCTCCAAACAGGTCGTGTTGATAACTTGCTTCTCGACGAATGTGAAAGTGCACGTTCCACTGTGTAGGTGCGCACTGGCTGTGTCTAGCTCTCTTGCTAAGTGATAGACCCAGTCAAACTGGTAGTCATTGAGATGCTCCTTGAAGCCTTGTAGTAGAGGCTAGAGTCTGAAGTGAGTCACGTCCACTTGCTTTGTGAGTGTCGCGAGATGTAGAGTTGGTCTGACTCTGGATGGGAGCGGGCGTATGAGTCTTGCAACTGTGTTTTTCTTTATGAAGTTCAGCAGAAGCCGAACTGTGATGGGAGTGACAATGGGGGGAGGGACTGCATTAGATGTGATGAGTTCTGGAGGCAGCCTTGATTTGCGACCTCCGGTGGTAAGACAACCTGGTTGAGGTCAGTAGCATTCGAGTGGTGGGGTGTGACTGTGAGGCTGTCTGATGATGCCTTATTGTATGATGTGGGTAGTGTCTATGACCTGAGCTGCTGTGCGCTGGCGATCTGTGGAAGATGCGCCTAGGGATGTGAGAGCGAGGAGTCTTCCTCTCTCTTTGTTGGTCCTCTGATGCTTGTCTTGGGCATCAAGGTCGATCCTCGAGGTGGCCTTGCACTTGAGTGCCTTGGGCTGCTCAGGGTCTTGCTGAGGCTCATGCCTGGTAGAGGTCGATGTATGTATGGATGTGTCAAAAAAGCTGTGTGCTATGGCTGAAACTGCTTATGCTGAAAAGAAGCAGCCACTAGTGTTAGACACTAGCGGGGGCAACAAAAGTTCAGTCTTATTCTAATGTCACAGATTGCCATAGACAAAGATAAACAAACTAAAACCCCAGTCCCTCAAAGGATACTCTGGAGTAAAAGACCGGATGGTCTGTATGATGAGCCCATCGACAAGCAAGTCCCTTCAGTCAACACTTATACTCACTGGTGTATGTGGCAGAGCTGGGTGGCGAGCAAGGCTATAATGTGTGAATAGATGTATTAGGCTTGTTAGGCCTGTAGTAGCTGTCACAGTGGATGAAGGAGAATAAGACTGAGGTCTGTCTCTCTGGTCTTCGACGGAGTTCATATGCCACTGAGGTGACCAGCAGGATTGGCTGCAAAGCCAGTACAGTCTGAGAAGGCACCCGAACAGCAGAAGCCTCAGGCAGAGCCAGAGAAGGCCACTGAGAGTGCACCGAGTTTGTCTACACCAGTAGTCGCAGACCCAGTGCCAGAGCATCCTTTCTGATTAGTTCGAGATGCATTGTACGTCCCGCCCAACACTCGCAATTTTGGACAAGCACCAAAGCCAGGAGCACGAGATGCAGCCTATCGCAATGCACCACCAGTCTACCAGCCGGAGCTTGCAACTACAGTTTTTGAGCGATCAATGAAGTCATCAGCAGTAACATTGTCAATGAAGGAGTTGCTGTCAATATCGCCAGACGTGCACAACAAGTATCGCAAAGCATGCATGCCGAAGTGAGTAGTACCTCCAAGTGTGACTGGAATGACAATGATCTTCAAAAATGCAGAAGACAGCAGTTCTACGATTAGACAGGAAGAGGAGTTCACCTGTCGAGGAGAGCCTTTAGCAGCAACAGGTTCCATCATTCCTGATCCATACGACACCTACTTGAAGAACGTTCACAATGAAGAAGAGCCAGAGCAATTGACAGTCGCAAAAGACTCACACGCATTGTGATCGATAGTCGCACTTATTGACAACAAGGAGCGAGTACAGGTAATCCTAGACTCAGGGTGTCAGATTGTCGCAATGTCGGAAGATGTCTGCCTCTCGCTGGGGCTTATTTACAATCTGACAATAAAGCTCAACATGCAGTCTGCGAACAGAGAAGTCGACCAGTTGCTTGGACTCGTTCACAATGTACCTTTCCAAGTCAGAGACATCGTCCTATATTTGCAAATCCACATTATTCGAGCAGCTGCATATGATATTCTTTTAGGACAACCATTTGACGTGCTCACCAAGAGCGTGGTGCACAACTTCTTCGATAAGAACCAGACAGTTACCATTATATGTCCCAACACAGGAAGAGTCACAACGATACCCATGATACCAAGAGGACCACCACGAGTCAGGGCACAGCATTTGTGATCGAAGGATCCAGGTTTTCACTAGCAGAAGATATGAGTACTGAAAGCAGCGGGATGGTGTTAATCATTGATGTAAGCAGCACAAATACCCCTATTATATCAGCTTATTCCCCAGCCATATCTTCTGATTCTGTTTCCATTCAGTCAAGCTATCTGCGAGCCTCAGAACAGGTCCTCGATGCTGTATCGTCATTGTACACAGTCACCTCAGACTTCTGACCAACACCTCGCACGTCGACTTCATGACTGCTACAGATGATCATAGGCCAAGGTTGCAATCAAGAGTCAAGCTTGAGAGCAGGCTACGCTGTGACCAAGAGAAAGTACAAGCCAGTGGCACTCAAAACTCGACCAGTAATCGCATCGGTACCCGAGCAATTCTGAATCGTTCAACGAATAGTTGAAGACCCTTTGCAACATCTATCTAAGCTTCCAGAGTGACCAGGCCCATTCTTTCTGACCGGTTGCTATACGAAGGAACACATGGAGGCTTTGGATGTGGTGCACCAGCCGGGATTCTTATGGCCAGAAAAGTGAGCTCTCATGCATGCATTTATGTGTCTGCACAATTAGGCGTTCGCTTGGAGCAATTCTGAGCGAGGACGATTCAAGTCACAGTATTTCTCACTGATCGATTTCCCAGTCATTTCACATTAGCCATGGATTTAGCAGAACATTCTGACTCCATCGGGCATTTACAAGGAAGTCTGCGCAATTATCAAGAAGAAGCTGAATGTTGGAGCCTATGAGCCCTCGAACTCCTCATACTGATTGCGATGGTTCTGTATCGTAAAGAAGGACGGAAAGTCTCTGCGACTTATTCACAGTCTCGAACCACTCAACGCCATCACAATCCAGCACTCAGAAGTTACGCTGACTCTGGAGCATCTAGCAGAGCAGTTCAGCAGTCGTGCCTGTGGAGCAATGCTCGATCTATACAAAAATTCTGAGAATTCGTACTTTTAAAAGATATGGACCGATCCTACTCGTGAGAGTAGCACCTTAACCTTTTGTCAGAAATAAAGGAAGCGAGGCTTCCCTTCCTAGGCAAATGCGCAGGGACAGAGGAGGTACGTGGTAGTTGGGGGAAAAAGAATTTATTAAAATCACCCTTATCGCTAAAAAACTATCCATGTGGTCTCAGAATTTCAGTAGAAATTATTCACTAAATCTGCTTTTCTCCCATTTTCCCTTAAAATAACGCCTGCTCAAACTTTGCGTGCTTCCAGCTTCTTGACTAATGCAGCCTTCCTGACTCGAGTTTTTTTAGCCGTCGCTAGCTTTACAACTTGCCATCCTTTTTTCTACTCGTAATCCCTATTTTTTAAACCTTATGCCCGACCTCCTGGGCCAGACCTGCCAATGAGGACCTCGAGTTTTTTTATCGAGGACACATTTTTGCCTTATTACAGGCGTTCCAAAAAATGGAGCCCCGGTGAATGTAAAAGGGGTGACCTTAGCACTGGTCTTGTTTTTAAAAATTAAAAAGTGCCAGTGAAAAATTAAATACCCTTTTCGTATCTAACGCCTCATCACAACTTCACAAGGGAAAAAAGAAGAAACAATGTGGGGCGACAATGCAGGAAGAATTATCCCGGCGTCAATGAAGAAACTGCAATCTCCAGTCCAGTTTCTTTTTGTTTCGGGTCTTTATCACTCCGTACTCAACAGACTCCTCATTCGCAAGCTCAGTCAGAATCCTGGGAACACGCACTGTCTAATTAAAGTAATGTGTGCTTCTCCTGATAGTGAAACAAAGATTCTTGGACCGGCTGCATCCCCTAACCCCCAAAGGGGTACAGCATTTTTTTGGGGCGGCAGCCAGAAGGGAAATAAGAAATCAGTAGAAGTTCAAATCTTTTTGGGCTTAATTTGGGGCCCGCTCTCCTCCACGCGTTCCTCCTGTTCGTCTATTTGTGTCAGCGATTGGTGTAATAAATGTAGTTAATAATATCTAATATAAGAGCATATTAATTTATTATAACAATTATTTTCTTGGCAAATTGGGCCATTGCCCTAATTATTATTAAGATACTTAAAAAAATCATTACTCAACAAATTTATAATACATTCTTTTATTATTCCTATAATGGCTCGTCTTTGTGCAATTACTAAGAGGGAGCAAACATTCGTCTGGATTTTGGTGATCAGTTCGGCTTGAGGTGCTTTACTTTTTGTAAAAGAAATAAAATCGTCAAAAATTTCTCCTCGTGCCTCGTCCTGCGGTGTTTCCTTCTCGCTGGTGTCATTGGGTTAAACATTGGATACGATGAGAGACTCATAGTGGAGACATCGCGTGACCTCACCACGTTCCAGACTGTCACAGTATTAAGTGGCACCTTTCTTTTTGCACCAATAGAGTCATCATTCGGCAACCACAAGTGGTTATTCGAACACCAACCTTCATATTGGTTTCACAAAGTGGATACTTAGACAAACAGCACAATACCACCATTTACATCGTGGATATGACTGTGTCTACCACATGACCACCAAGCGCCCATGATTCAGCCACCCAGTCACGTGACACTGGCCACTTGCCCTATTTGAAAGTTATCAGGTGTTGGTCACGTGACACCAGGCCACTTGCCCAGAATGAAACCCTTTGGCCCACAATAGGCTTACCTGTGCTCATTGGACCATCAAGCTAGCAAGCACCCAATTCACTGCTCAATAGCAGCACCAACTACATGGCTGCCAAATAGTAGCACCAGCATTAGAATATGCGCTATGGCAGAACCCCCATTGGCCACTCAATAAGTGGCATCACTTCAGCCACTCAAATAGTGGCACCACCTTCAGGCAATTATCTCATTGGGTAAAGTAGGATTACCTTGGCGTATCCACAGCCTTTATAGAATAGTTGCTATAGCAAAGTCCAGAACCATTACTGGTTTTGGCAATATGTTCACATGTAGACAGGACAGGACCCCAGTAAGTACACCATAGTTAGGGTACCCAGGGTCCACCACTACATGTATATAAGCACATGAGGATCTAAGGGAAGACCTTAGATTCATTCAACTATTGTATGCAGCCAGCAGGCCAGCTCCCACTTTCCACAACTAGTGCAAAGCCATACATTGGGGCTCTGCCTTGATTGTTGGTTGTATGCCACTGCACGCGTCCTCAGCCTAGCCCATGGTGGCAGACTTTTCCAGGTTAGCCTTAGGGCAACCTTTTATGGATCATTTGTGCAGATCACAAAAGCAGACTTGCCCTTAAATGGGTTAAGTGCTTTGGTGCTTTGTGACATAGACACCATTTGGAGCTTTGCGACTGGTTACCCTTCCGATGGGGTGGACCAACTCAGTGCCAATCTTTCATGATGACATCACATACATTTTGCAATCAGAAATCCCTGCATTGACCATGCCGTACATTGATGACATCCCAGTTAAAGGTCCAGCGACTAGATACCTCAATTCAGACAGAAGCTTTGAGATGATCACAGGCAACGATGGCATGCAACGATTCATCTGGGAACACTTCCAGAATCTCAATCACATTGTGCAGTGGATGGAGTATGCTGGAGGTACATACCTTCTCAGGAATGAAGCTAACACTATGTGCTGAGGAAATTACGGCCGTCGGACACAGGTGTACACCGATTGGATGATTGCCAGATGAATAGCGAGTCTGGACAGTCAGAAATTGGGGCTCATGCAAGGACCTATTGGAAGTTCGAGCATTCCTAGGCACAATCGGAGTTGTGAGGATCTTCATCAAAGACTTCACAAAGCGAGCCCACTCGCTCATGCAGCTTACTCAGAAAGGAGTTCCATTCAAATTCAGCGAGGCACAGCTCAAAGCGATGGAAGACGTAAAGCAGGCATTATTGGAATCACCAGCTTTGAGAGCGATCAATTACGACTCGTCAGCACTGGTTATTCTTGCAGTGGACATGTCTCTGATCGCAGTTGGATATCAGTTGTGCCAAGGCGTGACTGACAGTTCGAAAAAGCGGTTTTTCAATCAATTTAGGTCCATCACGCTCAACCATCATGAGAAAAGGTTTTCGCAAGCAAAGCTCGAGCTCTACGGTCTATATCATGCTTTGCGAGCACTCAAGGTCTATCTAATCGGCATTCGCAACCTGATAGTCAAAGTGGATGCCAAGTACATTAAGGGCATGTTGCAGAACCCAGACATCGCTTCGAGTGCAAGCATCAACTGTTGAGTTATCACGATCCTCATGTACCATTTCTGGCTAGTTCACATCTCAGGAGTCATGCATGGTCCAGACAGATTATCACGCTGACCGAGACAGCCAGGTGACCTGCCACCAGAGCCGATCGAGGACACCAACTTTGATGACTGGGTGGATCACATGAACGGCTTTATACACCAAGTACTTCCCCGAGTACAGCTTCCGAGTTATCCGCCGTCAATCGAGGACGGTCAATTTTTCAGAATGAGGGAGGAGCCAGCCACGCAATCAGTTTTTGTGCTTCTGACTCAAAGTGACGACGAATTGAAATCCATGCGAGATACTCAGGAACTGAAGGTGGTCAGCTACAAGGACATTCCATGATCCGCACGAGCCAGACGGAATGACCATCTCATCATTCAAATTACTGACTGGCTAGAAACATTGCAGCAACTGAAGAATTACTCGAACAAGGAATATGATCGAATGCTCAAGTATGCAGTTCACTTTTTCAAGCGAGATGGATGTCTCTGGAGGAAGGATGGACAAGGATCGCACAAGCTAGTCATATTATCAGGAAACCAACTGCGAGTCCTCGCTGGAGCACATGATCAACTTGGGCATCGAGGCATTTTTCTGACTCGATCATTGGTTCGTGAACACTTTTGGTGGCTGGATGTTGCAGCTGACATCGCTTGGTTCGTAAAGACTTGCATAATATGTCAGAAGCGACAGATTCACCAGATTCTCATTTCACCAACTGTTGTGATTCCAGCCCCGATATTTGTGAAGATATATATCGACACAATGCATATGCCACCCTCAAACGGATTCAAGTACATTGTGCAGGGTCGGTGTTCACTCACCCACTATCCTGAATTCCGTATGCTTTGAGCAGAAACTGCGAAGACCCTCAGTGATTGGATTTTTGAGGATATACTCTGCTGCTGGGGGACCTTATCAGAAATCGTAACTGACAACGGTGCACCATTCGTAAAAGCAGCAGCCTATCTGGAGAAAAAATATCACGTCAAGCACATCTGGATAAGTGGCTACAACTCACGAGCGAATGGAATCATTGAGCGACCACATTTCGACGTTTGGCAAGGTCTATTCAAGGACACTGACAAAGAGGAGCACAAATGGAGTCAAGTCGCACATTCCGTTTTCTGGTCAGAAAGAGTAACAGTTAGGAGATGAATGGGTTGCTCACCCTATTTTGCAGTCACAGGCACCTATCCAGTCCTACCGCTTGACATCGTTGAAGTAACATATTTGATTCCAGCCCCAGTCGGAATGGTGACAACAACTGACCTAATCGCGAGTCAAGCTGAAGCATTACAGAAGCACCGTGAACAGGTCACAAGAATCCATAACGCAGTCTATGAAGCCAGAAGAGAAGCAGCCAGATGATTCGAGTGAGTCCACAAGAATGTGATCCAGGATTTTGATAATGTCACGGCACGCCGATGACAAAGATAGACAACCGAAATAGAAACCCCTTGAGGGTCTCCTGGCTAAGAGCCTACAGCGCCGAGCTGTGGCGGTACGACGTGCCCACTGACGAGGCCCTAGTGCTAGTCGCAGAGTATGACTTACTGGCGAGGCAGAGGGCGCTATCACAAGATGAGAATGCAAAT
>NW_024468555.1:324021-331442 GCF_001632365.1 Laetiporus sulphureus 93-53
GGTGTCACGTGACAATGCCGAGGGAGATCCGAGGTCATGTGACTAGAGGCCTCGTTATCTTATCTCATTAGGTCACGTGACTTCTTGTGCGACGAAAAATGGTGAAAAATAATATGCTCCTTAATAGCATTTGTTCCTATAATGACTTGTCAGGTAAAACCGTGACATCACCCCCTTGTCAAGGTTCATCGTCCCGATGAGCCAAAGCCCTTGTCGCCTCGTATGGTTCGCTTTGCGAGTGAACTGTCTGCCTCCGAAATAATTCCTGGAGCGTAGCGTTCACATATGAGTTGGGCCACACGATCGCCTGTCTTGACCTGGAATGGTGCGTTGGTCGTATTGACGAGAAGCACCTTGATTTCCCCTGTGTAGTCTGGGTCAATTACCCCCGCTGCGACATCAATTCCTTTGAGGGCTAGCCCACTTCGGGGGGCTACTCGAATGTATGTCCACTTTGGAGGATCAACCGCAAGCCCGGTGCCAATGAGCATTCTGGAATGTGGGGGAATGTCTACGTCTTGTATTGATTTGACATCCCAGCCAACAGCTTCTGCAGATCCCTTGTAGGGTGCTCGGGCATTTGGATGTGTGCGGAAGAAGATCATGAATTCATCAGGGTGGTCAGACAGGGCAATTTTGTGGGCTTTGCGCGTTCGTGGCTTAGCTCGTGGAGCGTCTGGATGTGTCTTATGGAATTCCTCTATCTTGTCTTTGACATTCGTGAGGTTTTCCAATGGTTCCCAAGTATTGTCGCTGTGGTCATAGTCTAACCACTTGACGAGATATTGGGTTTTGTTATACCTGACTCTTGAATCAAGGATGTCCTCTACGTCCCATTCTTCCTCTCCGTCAATAATAACTGGAGGGTTGGGGGGAGGGATACGTCCGGGAATCGAGTCTTGATGGAACATGATTAGCTTTGAAGCATGGAACACAGGGTGTATCTTCATGTCCGCTGGTAATTGCAGTTTGAACGATACGGTCCCGATCTTCTCGAGGATCTTGAATGGTCCATAGTTCTGAGTTGCCAGCTTCTGACTTTTGACTTTTACATGGAGATCTTTTCCTCGAATAAGCACTTCGTCTCCTACTTTGAAAGGGACGTCCTGCTTTTTAAGATCGAAATACCATTTCATACGTTCTGCTGCTAATGACAGAGCGGCACGTGCTTGTTCCTGTGCTTGGTCGCGGTTATGGAATAAGTGTTCCAGGGACAGATGTTGTATCCCTTCCAATACATCAGGTGCCATGCGAGGGTGTCGACCATGCTCTATGAAGAACGGTGATAAACCTGTTGATTCTGAAGCCTGGTTGTTGTATGCAAATTCTGCCGTGGGCAGTAGTGTGGCCCAGTCGGTTTGTCGGTAGTTGCAGTACATGCGCAGGTATTGCTCCAGAATCTGATTAACCCGTTCGGTCTGTCCGTCCGTTTCTGGGTGATAAGCCGTAGACATCGTCGACTTAATGTGAAGTTTCTGACAAAACTCCTGGAATAATTTGGCTGAGAACTGGGTGCCTCGATCTGATATGATTTGCCTGGGAATTCCATGGAGTTTGAATACTTCATTGTAGAAAATTGACGCTACTTGAGAGGCTGTCACCGTGTCATCTACTGCATAGTAGTGAGCATGTTTGGTAAATCGGTCGACGACTACCAGAATGGCAGTCTTCTTTTCTCCCCTGTGGTCTGGGCTTGGCGGTAGCTGTGTAATCAGGTCACAGGTAACCATTTCCCAAGGCCCCTGTGGTACTGGATTAGGTTGAAGTAGTCCATAAGGCTTCTGCTTGCTTGTCTTGTTTCTTTGACAGGTTACGCAGCCTTGAACGTACTTCTTAACATCAATGGTGAGCCCGGGCCACCAATAATTCCTGCTGATCAGTTCTTGCGTCTTCCACCGTCCGGCATGTCCGGCCGTGGAAATGTCGTGGTGTAACTTGATCAGCTCATTCCGCAGCGTAGAGTCCTTTAGAACATAGACCTTTCCTCTTCGTAGCAGCAATCCATGTTCGAAGTTCCACTCTTGAAGGTCTTTTCTGAACTCTCGCTTGCCAGTTTTTAGTAGGTGCTGGTAACCTTTGGTCATTTCGTCGTCTTGTAGTGCCGATTTCACTCTTTCTAGAAGTTTTGCATCGTCAACTTCGGAGGAATGAGTGGCTGAGATTGCGTGGATGGCAAAATATTCGGGTCGAAGCAAAGTTTGCCCTGAATTGTCATTGCTCACCCCCTTCTCATGATCTGGCCTCCTGGACAGAGGATCGGCACGCATTATTGTCTTTCCGGGGCGGTGACGGAGAATGAAATTGAAACGTGTAAGGTAAAGTGACCATCGAGCTTGTCGTCTGGTCAGTGTTTGAGCTTGACGGAAATAGGTAAGATTAAGGTGATCCGACCATATCTCAACTGGGTGTGGGTGTCCTTCAAAGTACTGCCGGTACTCTTCTAAGGCCCAAATGATGGCTAGCATCTCCTTGTCGTAAATCTCGTAGTTGCGCTCATGTTCATTGAGCGATTTGGAGTAGTATGCGACAGGATGCCAAAGTTCATCGTCTCCCAACTGTTCAAGGACCGCGCCTGTGGCGAAGTCCGAGGCATCCATTTCCAATCTAAAGGGACGGATTGCGTTGGGAAGTGCTAGAATTGGGGCGGAAGTGAATGCAGTCTTGAGGGCCTCAAATGCCTTTTGTTGAGGTTCTTCCCATTTCCATGGTGCGTCCTTACGTGTTAATAGAGTCAAGGGTCGGGTCATCGATCTGAAATCCTTGATGAATCGTCGATAGAAATTTGCCAGACCAAGGAATGCTTGTACTTGCTTTACCTTGGTGGGCACCGGCCATTTGAGCACGCCATCGACCTTTTCTGAGTCCATCTGTATCGACCCTTTTGAGATTATGAGTCCGAGAAACTTGACGAAAGTGGTCGCAAAGTGACACTTTTCTGGTTTCACGAACAAGTCATTGTCTCGGAGTCGTTGTAGAACTTCTTTGGTCAGACGGTCGTGTTCCTCCTGGTTATCCGTAAAGATGATGATATCATCTATATAGACTGCCACCTTTCCAGTGCGAATGAGATCGCCTAAAACGTCATTCATCATGGCCTGGAAAGTGCTAGGGGCGTTACAGAATCCGAAGTACATGACAGTGGGTTCGAATAGCCCTCTATGGGTAATGAACGCTGCCTTTTCCTCATCTCCCTTGCGAAGGCGTACATTATTGTACCCCCATCTCAGATCTAGTGTAGTGAATATACTAGCCCTTGAGAGTCCGTCGATGAGATCGTTGATTCGGGGGAGTGGGAATTTGTTCTTCTTGGTAACGTTGTTTAACGCCCTGTAGTCTTGGACTAGTCTCAGAGATCCATCCTTCTTTTTGACGAAAAATACCGGGGCGGCGTATGGGGATTTAGATGGTCGAATGTAGCCTTTGGCTTGTTCGCCATCAATCCATTCATCGAGCGAGTTTTTCTCCCGTAAAGACATTGGGTATACTTTTGCCGGTCTCGGGGTTGCCGCGTCTGGGACAAGATCAATTGCATGATCGTAGGGCTTACGCGTCGGCATTCTTTCCGAACTCTTCTTCGAGAACACGTCTCCAAATTAATGAAATTCTGGAGGGACGAATTTGGACCAATATTCTTTGTCCTGTGTTCCTTCTGCCGGTTGTTCTACCAAATGCTCCTTTACCTTCTTGCTTATGCCTAGGATGTCGTGCACCATGTTACGAAGATCCTGGTCTTGCAAGTCTATCCAGTTGATGAAGCTATCTTCCTGATCCCACCCGTCATCCATGTGTACGTCAGGGAGAATTGCTTCATTTTCGAGCCGGGGTTGCAATAGAAGGTTGACTTCTTCTTCGCATACTTTGACTCGTTGATTCCTCGTGTGTCTGCATCTTGAGAACGTGACCTCTCTATGTTCCCAGTCAACTCGGGGGTTGTGTTCTTGTAGAAATTTCATGCCAAGGATCATTGACATGCGTCCAAGGTTTGTGACGAGCAAACTCTCAGTTGATCGGTGCCCCCCGATTAAGATGCTTGTGACTACACGATGAGTAATTGCGCCACCCTTGTTGGGGCTAGCGTCTGCATTAAGGATTCAGATTTCGTGGTTTAGAGGTATCATCTTAAACCCGTGCTTCTCGGCGAATCTTTGGTCGATATAGCAAGAGAAGGCTCCAGAATCCAGTAGTGCCGTTGTCTGGATTTCCCGTGATACGAATCTTATCGGCAATTCGATCGAATGTTTAGAAAAACCTGCGGATGCAATATATAGGTGGTCGCTAGGTACATTCGTTCTCACGGTACTAATACATTTGTCCTGAAGTGTGACACCAGACTCGTCTACACTTCGTACTGAAAATCCTCTGAGAATTCGTCTATCTCGACGATTCTCGCATTGGTGTCCTTGACCGTAGATTTTGATGCCATAGATGCTGTGTCCACGCTCCTTTTGCCCTTGCTGGACGGTGGTGTAGTCGAGGTTGTGCTCATCCCGCGAAGTGCAGCAATTGCTTGTTCCAGTGCCGCAATTTGAGCTGATGAGCCCGCGCTACTTTCTTCCTCCACCTGTCGGACGTTCGATGTTTTGCCCTTCCCTTTTCCTTGCCCTTGCTTTGGGGTGGCTCGTGTCTGAAACCGCTTGCCCTTGTATTCCGGTTTGGGGGAGGGACACCGCTTTCCCCGTTCATAGGCGTGCTTTCCGCAAAACAAGCATAGCTTGTTTGCCAGCCACCTGTCTTGTTCCGGGGAAAGTTCGTGTGCGATCCGTGCGCTGGTGTCCATTGCGTTAGGGTCCTTAGGAGCGGTCGCCTTGGTTCCAGTGGTTTGTCCGGTAGACTTGTTGCCCGTCATCTGCTGGAGATGTTTGATTTCGATCTCTAGGCAGAATTCCAGGTAGTCCATCCAAGTGGTTGGGATCTTGGAGGGATCTAAAGTCTCCATTACCGACATGACCGTTTGAATATGGGTCGACCGTTGCTCCCTGATTTTGACGATTAAGTCTTCGTCGGAGTATCCTGATTCGGGGGCGTATGCCCTGAAATTCTCCGCAAAGGCAATCATTGTCTTGTGGCGGATTGCGCAGTGTGCATCTAGCAGGGATTGTGCCGTGCGCTTGGGGTCAAGCGTCTTGTATGCCATTTCCAGTTTCCTAGTATATTCTGCCCATGTACCAACGTCTTGTCCAGAGGCGAGCTTGATTGCGTACTCTTTCATATATAGAGCAGCTCCCCCTTCCAGATGAGCGTTGGCTTGCCGAATTTTGTCCTTGTCGTCCGTGAAATGGTTATAGTCGAGCCAGATGAGCAGGTTCGTGAACCAAGTTTCAAAGTTTTCTGACGACTTTCTTCCCGAATACTTGGGGGGATCAGGGAGCTTGATTCGGCGGGGCGATTGACTGGATTGGCCGGCCGGTGGTAGGATACCTGTGGAGGGCGCATTGATGATGGCATTATTGAGCTGAGACTCTAAGCCAACGATGTAGGTAGTGGTCTTTTCCTGAGCCTCCTTCAGGGCGACCATGTTGCCGTAAAGGGCATCCATCTGACCCTTTACTTCGTCCTTGTAATCTTCGAAGTCCTTGCGAATTGATTGGGCTTCGAGCGTCAGAGTGTTGTTTGCCTTGATGAGCCGCTCGTTGTCGGCGGAGAGGGCGCCGATCTGGGCTCTGGCCGTTTTTAGTTGTTCTTGTATTTCTTCTGCCTTTATTTCGACATGAATACGAGACAACATTTCTGCTTCCATTGATGCCACGGTGCGTTCGTGACGTTCATCCATCTTTTGACGTAAAGCCTCGTACGAGCTTACAACGTCTCTCATGACGAACAATCGCACCACGTTCATTACCCATTCCTTGACGTCGTTTGGAATGGTGTTGGGAGCAGCGGCGTCGGCGGCTTCTTCAATGGTTGCGTAGGGAACTCCCTGCCATTCCCAAGTCTGAGGTGTGGGAAACGCTGGCAGGGTAGTGGGCGACGGGTTTCTGACTACTCCCGACGCCTTGGGTGTGCTGCTAGTATGGGGTTCATCCGCAGGGGCAGCTGGTCCTGCTTCGGACGATGTGGAAGTGGCCTGACTCCTCCAGGGGTCAGCAGGCTCACTCATTGTGTGTCCTCCGGGGAACGAAACACCTCCAAGGTTGTATTGAGACATTGGGATCGATGTTGAAGATAATGGAAATGAGGTGACGGACAATGTGTTAATCGATCGATGCTTGTTTTCTGCCTTAGAAGGGTTCGGGATTTTCCTCGATGAGTCCTTCTTCTTCTAACTCCTCTCGTAGAGTTTCTGCTCGGTAATGCCAATATTCTCGTTCTTCCTCAAGATCAGGAATGAGCCGGAAGGGTGCCGAGTAGGTGGTGTAACCGTGCACTTGTACCGTGTAGTGGTAGAGCACTTGTTGCCAATTGGTGACGAGAGGTTGGTAGATGAAGTATGCGGTGCAGATGACTGTGAGTTGTCCCTGCGCCGGGCGATAAAAGTCCACAATGTAGTTCTGATATACAAACGCGATTTGATAGCGGGGCATAAAACTACTTGTGATGGTACAAAAAATATTGCTGGTCATAATAGGGCCAGTAGCACGACTCCTTCTCAAACTTCACTATGTCTTTGCCTACGCGCTCCTGCTCCTTGTTGATTCCCTTGAAGGAAATCTTCCCTAGTCCTACGCAAAGCTTGATAGCGATGCACCTATCGACGAATGTGAAATCGTGCCCGGCTCCGATGCGCTCGTTTATGACTGATAGGTGTCGAAGAATTCTGTCTCGACACTGCAACTGTTCCTCCGTGAACTTGGCTGCGATGTGCGGCTGCTGCAAAACTTTGTACCGCTGAATAGTAGCGTATACAGTTGGTGCGATGTTCTCGGGGAGGGTGCCTTTGGGATTCTCGTGGATCCCGCGAGGATGATAGCTCTTTGAGAGCGCGAATTCGAGGACGTTGATGGCGGGGAATATATCGAAGGGATGCGCGGGGGGAACAGGGATAAGCGGGGTGAGTGCGTCTTTTGGGATTCCTTCGAGCCAGAGGCTGACCTTGCGTGCTTGTTGGCGACGCTCAGCTGTGATGCCTTGTGAGCTGGCTTGTGGGGGCTTCGCTTGGACGAGGTTCCCCTGGGTTAGGCGGTGCGTGCGACGAGGATCGCGTTGGTACGGGTGGTAGCGTCCGTTGGGCGGAACGATACCGTTGTGTACTTGAGGCGCTTTACCGGTCGCTGCAGCGCTGTTCCTTTTGAAGGAAGGAAGCGGCTTAGGTGGTAGAGACGCGGAGGAAGTGTATGAGGGAAGTGGTGTGGAAAAAGCCCTGCCCTGGGCGGATGTATCTCTGGGCGAAAATGCGCGGCTACCAGTGTTAGACACTTGGTAGGGGCGTAAAAGGTCAGTCTTATTCTAATGTCACGGCACGCCGATGACAAAGATAGACAACC
>NW_024468555.1:331957-349157 GCF_001632365.1 Laetiporus sulphureus 93-53
GCCTCGTTATCTTATCTCATTAGGTCACGTGACTTCTTGTGCGACGAGAAATGGTGAAAAATAATATGCTCCTTAATAGCATTTGTTCCTATAATGACTTGTCAGGTAAAACCGTGACAGATTTTGAGCACGGAGACCTAGTCTTGGTTCGGCATATGCAGATCGAGAAAGCACTCAATCGGAAAATGAGACTGCACTATATTGGGCTCTATATTGTGATGTTTCACAATCGGGGAGGAGCATACGTGCTCTGCGAGTTGGATGGAGCAGTATTGGATCGGCCGATTGCAGCATTTAGGGTGATACCATTCGCAGCAAGAAAGAAGATCGCGATCGCAGAAGAAATGTTGGACACATCGGAAACCAGATTGAAGGAGATGCTCCAGTCGGACAACCAAGGAGAAAAGGAACTGGATGAAAGACCAGAAGATGAGGAGTCAGGAAATGAAGACGAAGGACAGCAAGACCAGTACGATGCAAATGAGTTGGAATAAACAAGCATAGGGATTCGAACTAATTATTCAATTGTATATAGGCAAGGACTCAGCTATGGACTCAGGAGACTCAAAAACTTGGACAAGACTCATATTTTGCGACATCTCGCTTAATGATTCACTCAGGAAAACTCGCGCAAGGTTTTTCGACACACGGTTTATTCAAGCAGGCTAACTAATACATTTGCTCCACATGTGCGGAGGAGGAGAGATCACAACAGAGATATGAAAGACTATGTGGACAGCCTGCTTTGCATCACCCCAGCCCAAGCCCAGCGCACCAACGATATCATGACTTGCGAGCCCTCAAGGTGCAATTCTTTGCAAGGAGGCTGCTGCGAGAGCTCAATCATCTGCTCGAGTTGCGTACTGGCTGCAGAAGGCTCGATGGTGGCTGGCGAAGCACAAGTCAGTTCTAACTTCACGGCCACATTCTTGGAGGAGCCCTTTGCACGAGCTTTGCCTTTCGACGAGTGCGGCTTGAGGACCTTGGTCGATGGGACAACGATGGTGCCAGCATGGAAGTGCTGCATCATGATGTCATCCAGGTCAGAGTCATCGAAGCGAGGATGCTTGGAAGGCCTGTTAAAATGACCTAAAGAAACCATTAGCAAGGAAGTAATGATGCAGAAAGGAACATACCATGTGGCAGTGAAGGAATCACCAGCTTACGACGAGAAGGCCCAGCAGTGCCCTTCTTTTGCTTGACGGTCACAACCTCGGATGCACCTTCAGCGTCAGACTCAACATTGGGCTCGGGCATGTTGGGTAAGATATGGGTCAGACCTGGAGGGAGGTCAGTTAGCCAGGAACAAAACGAGAAAGGAGGGAGGCCTATGAAGGCGTGGGGCCAGAGCAATCACAGTCTCATATTCATCAATTGATGTGTCCAGCGGAAGCTCGAGCTCCACAGTGTAATCACTGCCAGCAGTGTTCGCATCATGCATCTGCTCATCGTAGTCACCCTGGTGACTGGAAGCCTTCGCAATCATGGAAGCATCCAGCATCTTGGGCAGGGGCCAGTCCTTCTGATGGTACAGCATCTTTAGCGAAAGCCATCCGTCGGCATCGTCAATGTCAGGAACCGTATTGTGCATTCACCACTTGCAAGCCTTGTGGTCATGGTGACATTTGCTGCATTTAGGACAGAACTCGCTTAGCGTGCAAGTACGAGACACCTTGTTGGAAAGAAGGCAATAGTGATACTGGAAAAAGGAGTTAGTGATGGAAAAGGGTGAGAAAGGCAAGCACTTACCAAGCAAGCGATAGACAGCTTCTGCCAAGCTGGGAGATACTCTGGGGGGAGGAAGTGATTGTGAAAGGTGCACACAGGCATGTGCACATACTGGTCCTCTGAGGTTGTAGTCATTCTGGAAGCTTTGAAGAACTTGCGACCGTGACCCTTGCCCTTCTTCGGATGCACTGGAGACAAGTTGGGGATCGTGCCACCAATGAACTCGACCTCATCACTGTCGCTGTCATCCTCATCATTGCTGGAGAGCTCGATGGTCTCAGAGACTGGCACAGAAGGGGGTTGGGTGACCATGGTAGCAAGCAGAATTTCGACCTCCATGGCTGCAGTATCGGAGTCAGAAGGAGGGTCGATAGTGACTGGGTTGGTCACACGAGCCTGGAACTCGAACTTTGGAATGGGAACACCTTGAGCAGCCACAGCCACAACAGAAGCAGCTACCATGGAGGAAGGTGCCAGAAAGGCAGCTGGAAGGGAGTCATCAGCACTGGTGAAAGCGGTCAGAGAGCCGGAGGCCACGACCTCGCCAGTATCGGAAGCAGTATGCATAGAAGCTTCAGTCACTGGAGGAGGGCTCAGTTCCTAGAGAGAGTCAAAGGGTCGCATTAGATGGCAGAGACGGGACCACAGTCTGACCCATGTACCTTGATTGCCGAGAAGGCAGCAGCCCACTCAGGTGAGATCAATTCCTCACACCACGACAGCCATGATGATTGGACAAAGGAGTCAAGATGTGCTTGGGCCTTTTGGCAAAACCGGGCATAGTGCATTTGCGACACTGAGTCCGAGAAAGCGTGAAGATTATGCTAGCGGAGGGAGTGAGTTAGCCAGCAATGAGTGTGATGGAGCATTCACTTACCAGAGCAGAAAGGAACTTGCGTATAAGGAATTCAAAATCCATGGCTGGATCAAGAGGCTCTGCCTCACGCAACACCTCCCAAGCAGAATACACGACCCCCATGATGGCGTTCTTTGCGTCCGTCGCCTAGGTGTCAAGGAGAGAAATTAGCACTGCGAAAAGCCAAAGGGTCTGAAAAGACAAGCATACCTTGCATGGAGAAGTGACTGGAGTTGCAGGACGTTGAGAGGATGATGGGGTAGCGGGATCGCCCATCAAGGAGCTGAGAGATCGAGGTAGAGGGGGAGATGAGTTAGGTGCCATTGCAGAAAAATTGAACTGACCAAGCTCGGACACGTGAACGCGTCATTAAAACCTCATGGTATCATCCTCTACCACGTGGTAGAGCCAGTCAGCTTTCTCAAGAAGCCAGTTCGAGTGACTCAGGCAGGACTTCTGTTGCGGGACTGTACCACGAGCCAACTCCGATCGAAGCCACCCAAAACAATGGATTCACAGTACAGCGTCAGAAACGAATGCAGTCAGACTATTGTACACGAGCAAGCGGAGTACACGAAGGACAAATCGAGATGGGTCTAGACTACGTGGCTTTCTCATTCGCAGCCAGAAAGGATTTCAAGAACTGGAGATGCTCGCTAATGCGAGTCGCCTCCACTACCAGTCGCGTGCACTCCTGCATAAAGATCTCGACAAGCAAAGTGCTGGGAACATCCAGTCCATGAACCTCATCAAAAATTCACTCAGTATCAACAAGTGATTTGGCGCCTGCGAGTGCAAAAGGAGTGGAGTCAGGACGGCAGCATTTTCGATCAAGAAAAAGAAGGCATACTGGAGGGAGATTGGACAAATGAGCACTTGAGATGCGACACTCAGCAGTGAATGCAAGCCTGCCCACTGTGCTCGGAAGACATAATCATGCAATCGCCATCCATCAAGCACTTAGAGCACTGGTGGCAGAAACATAAGTGATGTGCAGGCGGTGAAAAGCGAATGAACGTACCTTGGTATGCAGCCACGGCTTTCCAAAGCTCAAGAACATGATTTGCATGTGCTTTGGGAGGGCATGGATGGCAGCATAGTACTCGCACAGCATATCTGACTCGGAAGACTTGGTGGTGACCGCAGATGACACCACACTCACAACGGACGCCAAATGCGACTGAACTCACGGAGTCACTGCAGCAACTTCAGGTTCGCACTTGACCATGTCCTGAAGAATCTCCACCATAGCACAAGACACAGTGGAAGAAGAAGGAACGTGTCAGCTATCATAGTCTATCCACCAGCAGCCAATCGGGATGGTCTGCCCAAGGAATGTACGGTCACACCGATCCACGAAAACGTCATTTGCCGTGAACGCCATTAGAAAGCGATCACAAGCAAGGTCGCAACCTTCAGGGAACTTGTCAAAATTGACATGGTCTGCAGCCTCGATGATCTCCCGCATGATCTCAGTCATCACAGCAGATGAACGAATCGGGTCAGCGGTGCCGACAGCCTCGAAATAACATCTCAGGGTGGAAGGAACCATGGCTGGGATCCAATCAAAGTCGGGGCTCGCATTCAGCATGAGCCAGTCATACACTGAATTGACCTCATGCAGCAAACTCTCGGCATGGTCTGGATAGTCATAGGTCATGTGTAACTGGAAGGCTACAGCGTTAACCATCAGAATGCAGATTGCAACATGAAATACTCACCTCGTAAGCAGAAAATGATGTGGCCCAGCCCTGTCAGACCAATGCATGAGCATCAGGAGTGGGCGATGCAAACACGAGATTATCGAGGTGCTGCAGTAGCAAAATGCAAGCACTGTCAATGGGGTAGACACTGCGAGTGCAAGCTGCAAGGCTGAAGACACCGTCGGTGTGGGACATAGTGGCGAAAGACTGGGAACTGACAGCGAGGTTGTGCTATCTAAAGTACACAAGCCTGACAGACTGAGGACAGTCCAGATCTCAGAATAGGGGAGGTGATATGCACCAAGATATTCTGCGATTGGAAAATGCCAGAAACTGCGTCCGACTGCCGCACAATCGAATAGTGAGTCGCCACGATCTGGAAAGACAAACACTGAGCTGGAGCAGTCCAGAGTGGGCAAAGAAGACTTTACTGACAGCCTGGGAACATGGAACCACATGAAGGGGTCAGAAGGTGAACATGAGGCATGGAAAGGACGAGCGAGCCACGAGGAAGCATAGCCGATTACAAGATGCAGCACAAGAACGTGACCAGTTAGGCAACTTAGAAATGAACAAGTGCACTAACCAAATGAATGATAGGGTAGTGGACTGATGGACCCTGACAGGGCCGGACTTCTAGTTCCCCAACTGTATGATACGGAGAGGGGGCAGGGACAAGCTTTGCGACAGGTTTCAATGGATCGAAAACATAATGTATGATCAGAAACACATTTCAGCGACTTAGCTGGCTCATTTCCGATCCACTATATAATCTACACTGTACATAGGAATAACAAGAGAGTTTTTGACGGAGTTCCCCATGCAGCAGTGCTCAGTTCTCATCTTGTCTACGCTAGAGCATCGTGCCCGACTACGTCTATGTCTATTGCGATCATGTTCTACATCTCTGGAATTCTCGACACTGAGATAGGCAGCACTCTCAGCAGTGGCCTCTAGCTCAACTCGGGTTTCAGCCAGATAAGCCACATTATTGCATTCTCGTATCTCACACCATCACATTTTGCTCGCATGCCACCAGTCACGAGTCTCAACCCAGGATTCCATCCTCATCAGATCCCGTAGCCTCGCTAGTGCCCAGCAGTTCATCGTCGGTGCTCGTTCCAGTCAGAAGCACTTAGAGCTTCATCGTCGATGCTTCACCCAGTTCAGAGGCAGTTAGGGGTTGCTCGTCGGCGCTTCACCCAGTTCGGAGGCTATTAGGGCTTCATCATCGGTGCTTGACCAGCACTTTCCAGATATAGCAGGTCCTCGTGCCACAGTCCAGACCTTCAGCCACCACAGTTCATGAGTACAGAAGTTGCCAGTCACATTCTACACCCACACACCCCCGCATTCCAGCTTTCGACTGTTTCCCGGTTGGAGGCATCCATACAGTCAAGTCCGACACTCACCGATCCAGAACCGTTGACCAATGTGACTCCATGTCAAGCAACACAGCTGAACGACTCGTGGCCGCCTGTCACTGCATTATCATCTGAAGTTTCCTGTGACCATAGCCCAAAGGCACCACAGACGGACAGAGCCCCAGTTCACCTTCCACCAGTAGGGGTTTGGTTAGAAGCGCTGCTCACGGCCAGGACATGGTTGAGCATATCACCATATGGGAAGCCCAGAAGACATGTCTGAGGCCAACGAGCTCAGTCAATAACCAGGTAGGACCTTGGGCCTAGATGAAGTAGAAGGATAAGAGACGAATGAATGCAGCGGCCGACAGAACAAAACAGCAAGCATGGGGAAGGCAATTAGGCACAGAAGTGGAGCATTTCCTTCTGACATGTTTCGGGTTCCTGAAACGTGTTTTGAACTTACGCTTGGCATTCAGAAGACATTTTAAACAGTTACCATAGTAATGGGCTGTTCGGCAATGAACAATCTGTCGTAGTATATAAACCTGGCTGCAATGTGCGATAAGGGACAATCAGGAGAGAGGGGACTCTCTCGTTCTCATCCCAGTCTATCTACTCTACTCTACACATTTCAATCCTGATCTCATCAGAATGCTATACTAAGCATTACTACCTGCTGACCATCAACGAACTCTGTATTTACAAAGAACATGATTGTGAGGCCTCCGTACCATAAGTCTAGGGATATAAGCAATCACTTAAACTCAGTACAGTCATCTCAATCTGTCTCGTCAGTTAACAAGGCATCTATAGAAAGCAAGAGAAATTTCAGCAGTGCTTTGCAGAAAAGAACGAGTCTCATGGACATACGAAGTGGATGAATGCCACAAAAGTTTCAAGCATAGGACGAAGACTACCGAGTTAGGGCATCTCTTCCCATGAGCACAAGTTAAGTGCCCAAAGACAGCATCTGCGAACAATTTGTTAGCACCATACACCACCTGCGATCAATTCAAAGCACTCAGCTGACCTAACATGGGACACCCATTCCCCAAAACAGTACCACACACATGGACAGAGCAAACACGTTGTCAGTCTAGCCATCAGGTCAGTCAACTGAACAGAACCTTCTGTAATGCACCTATCAGTCGCATCCATTTAACGGTACTTCCGTTACTGCATCACCATGAACCACACACCATCAATATGTCCCCTGAGCCAGTCGCAAGAAACCTGCAGGCCTCGCACCCTTCAAGAGAGAGTCATCTCCCTGTACCATCATGCCCATCAGAGACAGAGCAGAGTGGCTGATACTCACCTCACTCCGCAACGAAGCCAATGGTACTGCCTGACCACGGACCATAGGGAGGTGGCATACAAGCATATCAACGTGTGTGTCTTCTCAAGTGTCTAACAGAGCATGGCACACGTTATAATGCATCAAATTTGATATCTTCATGATGGCTGCATACAGTTTGTAATAACATTTTTTCACGAATCATACTGACGATATTGCTCTGGCCCAAATGACCTCTATTCCTTGCCACGAATTTCACCCTCATTCATCAATGCATCCATTAGCTTCATAATAATTTGCATGCCTTGAAGGAAAGAGGCATCATCAACCAGTGCATTCAAACCACTTTGCACAACATGATAAGTGGCATTACGCAACTGAGGACATTTTACAACTTACATGTTTAACTTGCTCAACGAATGCTCCTGCATTGTCAAGGCCCAAGATTGCATCATACATGCCAAGCACATCTGAGCTAGCAGATATGTAATCGTTATTGTTATTTTGTACTTGTCGTTGCTTTGTTGACGATGACTGCAGCACATTTGTAGCCAGATGAGATTCCTCCTCTTCATCAATATCGTCTATTGCAGGGTATAAGAATGTGCAATCACGGAATGAGGTCTGCTTACCACTTCCTGCTGCCATTCACTTGCACTTTGCACTATATTCCTGATGAGCATTTTTTCTTTTCTCTCAAGCACAGTTATGCTGATTCTTCAATGCACAGAAGCGCAGGTGATCAGGACAAATTTCTTGCAAACAGTGATTCTGGATGACCTTAACGCTGCTCGCTTTGTCATTCAATCATTGATTAAGGTTGTACTTTTATCTTCAGAAATCTAGGCTGAGCTTACATTCTATTACATGCAGTTGAAGAATAGCGATACACTTGTGGTTTATCTGGCATCACCATGCATAGCTTCAGCTCAAGCCATTCAATATGCAGTTCCTGGCTGTTTCATTCATGTAAAATTGATCAAACTGGTCCCAACTAATAGCACAGATGCTCACATATGACGTGAGAGATTTGAATAAAGCTTCCACTATTTCTCCATTTAATCAGGTGTGTGCATCCACTCTTGACACTTGATACATTTCTGCAACTTCTATATTGTGATCAGTAAAAGTGGTTGGATGAATCTCAAGTATGAACAACTTACATTTCAGTATTCTTGCATTTGTCGCAGTTCTAGCTCAGGATCAACGATATAGTGTGCAAACTTGGCACAAAGAAGATCAACGTTAACTTCTCCTTTTTCATTACTTGGATGTTCAGCCTCATCAAATGGACGATCTGTGAGCCTCACATTCTTTGGCACTTTAAACACCCATCCTTCATCCACATCAGTGTGTGAGGAATCACGCCCTCCCTGAGTACGTTCCACCATCACCTGCTGTTCCTTCCCTGACATATGGCCAGCAGCAAAGTGCAATGAAAGCTTCAGTGACTCTATATCTTTCAGTATGATCACATTGCTGTCATCATCATCATCAGCATTGCTTAACACAATTGTCGTGCTTCCATCCTCTTGTGTCTCTCTGTGTGAATCTGAATCTTCTGTATTGTCTTCTTCTGATGATAAGAAGTTGACCTCCTTCTCCACATTGTCCCCTTCATCCTCTGCAGATGGTGCTGCATGCAAGTTGGCACTGTGGGTCATCAGTGCAATATGGCTCTCTGTTTCTGATTCAACATCACTTTAATTTCAGCCAACATGACGTAATTGCTGTGAACACATACATGACTTGTCTGCAGCATAGGTCCTTGCATTTACAAGCATGTGCGAGGGCTTCTACAAGATGGCTATTGCTTTGTTGCGGGCCTGCACAGTGTCCTGTTTGGACTCCTTTACCAAAGCATCGACAACAGCGGTTCAGTTCTTTTCATGCTCAAACTTTCTCATCTTCATTTTTTTGATGTCTTGATACTCCTTCAGGGTAGCAAGAAATGCCTTTGCCATCTGATTTGCTATGTCAATTAATTTGACTATTCAATATGATGTGTACACACCTCTATTTGCTGCTCAATAGTAATGCCAGGACATAGAGGAATGTCTGCCACAATGCACTTCACACGTCGCTTGTCGCATGTCATACGAGTCTTGTATGTGTGAGCCCTTTCATCGTGTATACTGTAGATCTTTTCCCATGCATCAGCAACCTCTTTCGCATGCTCCACCAGCATCTCATCGTGCTGATTATATAATTGTCAGTTAATGAGCACGCATACATCCTTGTGCTGTTGCGTACCATAATCTCTTCTCGTTCTTCCCTATTCAACTTCAATCTTGTACCTCCAAGAGAAGTCTTCTGCTCGCCTTCTTGCTTTTCACTGTTGTGGAGAATTTGGCATGCAACCAGACATTTAACAGCAGCAGTCACAAAGCAGTGTTGCTTCTCAGTTGCCTGCCACATATGATTTAGATATCCTATCATCACCTTACTTTCATTTCTGATTACATACCTTAGCCACCTCACTGTTCAACATCTCCAACTCACCCAGTCGAATTGCCACAACAGGAACATATTCAGAACCTCTTGAATAGTGCTTGTGCAAGGTTGAATTCTGGCTTGCATCATGCCCTAGGAGGTTCGCAGAAAACTCATAGCCCATCTTCAGTCCAAACTAATGTAAAAATATGAGTATCATGCATATATGCTAATGTAGCACACATACATCATTGCTGACCTCATGATGGAAAGCATATGCTCCTGCTCGAGGTAGATGAGCATTTTCACACAAGTTGCCCAACTGCTGTGATATGGCTGCTGCACTGTGTGACTGCATGCTGTCAGAAACTTCACATCTGCTGCCAGGATCCATCTCCATGAAGCTATGCAGATTGGACATCAGCATCAAGTACCATCTGTTATTCGTATTCTTACATTGGCTGGTCTAACATTTCATGCCTTATTTGTATCTCAGCTTGATTTCCCATAAGCAGTTCATCCAGCATCTTCATGAAAGTGAGCATATTCAGAATTATTCAACATGTTCATCATGCTTACCTTGTAATGGAATGCATGTCGAAGGAACAAGTACCATAGTGCAAGGTCAAATGGAACATTGTACCAATGCATTATTGTCACGAATCACTCAGGAATATCCTCTGAACACAAGCTAATGTGTCAGCATCAATGTGATCCTGACTAGACATGAATTACCTCTAACATCCAGAACCAACTCAGGGAGGTCAAACATGATATGTCGACTGAGAGGGTGGTGGCAGGATAATGACTCTCACGAGTTAACTACAAGCAGGCCCTTAGTTGGGTGGCCTGAAGTCCCATGTCAGATGGTCATTGACCTGGATCACTAGCCAGTCCCTCCAGGACTCAGAGAAAGAGTGAGCCCCAGGTGGGGAAGTATGATAGAACTGGGGATCTACTCTCAGTTGGTAGCAATATATATACAAGCAGGGAAGTACCCCGATATACCATCTATCCTACTTACTATTATAATACATATGTGTACTAGGAACCCTAATATAGCATTATTTAGATCCAGGACCCCTAACACTGGGTATGGACCTACAGATTGAGCCATGTGGGAACCTTACCTTTGAGCACACATACAGCGAGGTGCTGCACCAAATACCTTCTAATGGTGCTGCTCTATTGTGGTGACCTATTGCACTTATGATCTAAATATAACTACGTGTATCTATTGGACCATGCCTTGTGGTGTGAGTACCCTTGACTGAGGAATTCCAAGATATCTCCATCTGGGATTCTGATCTGTCAATACTTATCCCCATCTGTTGGTGAAACACCTGACAGTGCTCCAGTTATCAACTTGATATTGGCCAAGACTAATAGAAGGAATGCTGCACATTCTTAGCCCAGCTTCTATCTTATCAAGTTGGTCCAGATCTAAGACTGCGGAGGAGTCATTATGACTCGAGTCAGGCTAAAGGCCTGATCCATGGATCTGAGCTGCACGTGATGTGTGCTTTAGACATTCTGGACTCCTGACATCATAGGTGTATGTGATGTGTACGTCGAGTGATGCATGTGAATGATTCAGATGTTCTATCTTGATATAGCTCTGGAATGGCCCAGACTTAATAACACAACCTTATTGAGGATCCTATTCAGGGACCAGGTTGTCGCATATGCTAAGTCTATTGAGGAGCCGTTCCATCGTATCTTCAGGATATTGATAGCGTAGACTGCCATAACCTGATCCTTTAACAGGTCTCTGATGAGACTAGCTTTAGGTTTGATGGTTTAGTCTTATAGACACTATGAGATCTATCTCAATGACTATTATAGGTTGCAATATAGGTGACTAGTCAATTGATCTCTGGTTGATCTCGATAAGTCACATGCTGATACAATCTATTGGAGGACTCAATGGTTCCCTTGGGAACTATGATCGAGATACGATCCATTGTGTAAGATTATATATGATCAGCACATTTTGTGACACATTCTATTTAAGGGCTTTTATCACAGATTTTCATGCTTTCACTTTGCACGTGACCAAGACATCACATGACATCAGCGCTAGGCTGTCCAGAAAGGAACAAACTGGTACGCGAAGTACTGACAGTCCTAGGCGCCCCGGAGGTCAAGATCTAGTCACATGACATATCACATGATATTCATACATGTGACAAGTGGCACAGGTATTAGGTAAGCTTAACTTATACAGTAATATCATCTACCCTAGAAGCAATGGTCAGACTTTGGAGGAATCCTACAAGGCATACACACGCCACTGGAGATAGGTCTATAAGGAGATAGTAGTTCACACACTAGAATAGATAGATGCCACGCCACCGGCAATGTAGCCATTACAGGCAATATCATTCCCATGGTCTTACTAAGTAGTTCAGATATCCAGCATATGACACACGTAGTCTGACAAGCAGTGATAGCCAATCAGACAGCATCTATTAGCTAGCAGTTCTGAGGTACTAGAGAACCAGGGATCCCTCCGCTCATATATATAAACTAGAGGTCTGAGATGCATAAGTCCTCCAAACTTATTCTCATCTCTGCTATGCCTATACACACAGTGTTACCAGTGCCCACTTGCAAGGCACTGCTTTACCTTGATGATCTTTGTGCCCATCCACACTTCGACAAACTAGTAGTAAGTGTTTGATCATAAGGTCATAGGCTTAGTCGGTGCTCTGCATCCTAAGTTTGTGATAGAAGAATAAGTCTGACCTTACCTGCCTCGAGCGCTGGCCCAGTGCACCCAATGCAGTGTTGCATCTTTGCATGTCCACCTGCACATTAGTGGTGTTATATCTTCACCTGCCACTCTGGCAGATGCCAACTCTACCCACATAAGCCACGTCAATACTACGTGCAGTGACCTTGGCATTATCTGATGCCCTCGAGTGAGAACTCCAGAAGAGTCCTACGAGCTGCAACTTCCAAGAGTTCAGCCAAGACCAGGTCACATCTCGATGGGAGGTCGATGACCTCGCAACAGCACCTCTGTTTCTACTATATCATCTCCTTCGGTTCGCACGCTGTGACCCCCACAGCATCGTCATTTTTGCTAGGTCCCCAGCACTATCCAGGCATCCCACCTCATGACTGGGCACCGCTGTCAGTGAACCAGCTTCAAGCTACCTATGCTGAGACTCCCACAGAGTCTCACTATATCTATTCTCTCGCTATCTCCATCGTATCCACTCAGCGTGTTGAAGGCACCCTTTGACAAATTCACCTATTCCTTATCAAGCGATATTATCATCAGCTTGATGACCATGACATCCTTGTCATCGAGCATCTTATAGCCAAGCTCAAGGACCTCCGCAATGACATCGCAGAATTCAAGCTTCCATTCGTACACCAACACGTAGTGCACAATTTTTGCAACTACATTCAAGAAAGGAAGCATCAGGGAGGAGCAGCTCACAATATCATACAAGATATTATCACGAAATATCGTCTAGGAATACAGGTCACAGGGTGACCTTTGCTGTAGTCACGAATATTTTGTATATGTCTTCATCTGGTGATTCAAACAATCTTGAAAACTTCGAGCATCTCAGTCCGATCAATCACACATTCAATTTTCTTTAATATTCCATACCCCGTGGTCTTCAGGAGAGGGCAGGCGAAGTGTTCGCTACATACGAGGACACGTTTCACATCGACTATCACGACGTGTACCACCTATCTGCTCTCCAAATCTATCCTGAATATGACTGGAGAAATATTGTGGTTCATATCTGCTATATCCCAACTGGAACTGAAGAACTGGACCTGAGTCTTGTAGAAGCTTATAATAGCTTCGTCGATTGGCTCGAAGAAGTCGAGCGTCTTTGCAAAATTCATCATAATCATCAGTGGTCAGCAGTCAGGGACAAAACTAGGTTCCTGTGGCAACCTTTTGTCAAGGTTATATTCAATGATATTTGGTTGCTTCATCACAGTCGGGCAAACCGGCAAATCATTCAAGCAGCCACGATCGCAAATCGTCACCTTGTTGAATTTGAAGAACATCTACGGAAGATAGAGGAAGAATTTTAGGAAAAGATGACGATCCCCACTGCACATGATCCCAGTTTCTCTCATGCTCCATCTCCGGAGCTTCCTGCATGTCTCAATATTATATTACAATCTCCAAACTGAATTATTCCTCAAGCTCTCGCAGACACGGCACCCCCCGATGCGAATATACCCAAAAACGTTAAGAATTGGGTAGTCAACTTAGTCACCAACATGGTAGAACAAATGTGTCAACAAATGGTAGCACGTTATGAGCATCTCATCCAGCAGCAAGTGAGTATTGCTCAACAAAATACCATGAAATTCCACAATCACACGGTATTCCTCGACAATCATCGACAGCAACTTATCACCCAAGTAACTGACTTGGAGAAAATGGTTGCAGCTCTTACAGCAGAAATGAAAGAGCTTGTTGAGGACTACCGCCAAAATATCGAAGCCCAGGTAACCACCTTGGACGAACATGATGTGGAAATTCGCATGACGGTTGATGCACTCAAAAAATGACATGAACGATTATGTACATGGGCAGCATCACAGGGAAGGAAGGCCAGGCAGGGTGGTGACAATGTCGCAGACACGGATGATGACAATGAAGAGCCGTCATTTGGTCGCAAGGGTAAGGGCGTAAAGATTGACCAGCCAGAGAAATATGGCAGCAACAAGGATGGAGTCAATCTCGATGATTGGCTGGAACAAGTCATGCTCTGGTTGAAATATACCAGACATACTAAAGACGAGTCCAAAATTATGTCCACCCTCTTGCTCCTGAAGGGAGGAGCACACAAATCCATGCAACATTGGATCACTGAAATAAATGAAAATAACAAGGCACCAGGAACTTGGGTGGAGTTCATCACTGAGCTCTGCACGGCCTACGAATCAATAGATAAAGACAAAAAGAAGTGAACGGATTTAGAAATTTTTGTCAAGAAGGAACATCGAGACTTCTGAAAGTTCACAGAAGATTTTTGTCCCAAGGCAACAGGTACCAGCTTGTCAGATCAGGACTTGATAGAAAAAATCAAGAAGCATATCCCAGAGAAAACGTGGCTGCTCATGCTGGCAGATGACTAAGGACAAATGACCCAAGAAATGGACCAAGTTCCTTACATTTGCACTCTGGATATTTATGTCACTACAACGAGAAGGCCACCATGCCAAGGTCAAAACCAAGGATCTGAATGCAATGGAGGTTAACACAATGGGGAAGAAGGGAAAGAGTAAATCAGGCAAAGCGTGAAGTGTGCAGGATAACAAGTTGGTTTGTGTCAACAGCAAGAAGAACAAACCAATGTTCTTCAAATCGCCAAAATGCTTTGGCAAATACTGCACCGATTGTTTCAAATTGGACCATGTCAAGAGAGTGATCGAGAAGGAGAAAGGGGCAGCCATGAAAAAGAACGACGACAAGAAGAAGTCAAGGTCGTCCAAGATGCGACAAGTAGCATCGGATTCCGCTTCATCCGATAGTGAAATGGAAATCGATTCTGATGTCCCAAAGAAGCCCAAGAAAAAGAGCTCTTCCTCTAAGACTAAGGGGAAGAGTAGGGAGACAGCTGCACACATCAGCGACTGCAGCATCCACTCAGAAGAAGCATCCGAGTCAGAAGAAGAAGATTTGGCCGAGATCCTCTCAAGGCTCAAATTGTCACAGATTTTCGCCACAAAGTCCGCACATGACTTTTCTCACACCACAGATCACGTGCTTCACCAATATCTCACGCCACTCAGCCACAGACGTGACGCGTAGAGATCAGGTGATAGTCCACATCACATGTTATGGTCCAGACCCGTGGATGATACGGTCGGACCTGTCTATTCCAGGATACAATAGAGGCACCCATTTGGGAACAAAGGGAACAAGGACTATTGTTATACATCGGCCTTCCGCTTCCTATTAGTTTAGCCAGAAGCCTAGATAGGTACGATGTTCACACCGGAGAACAAAAGGGAAACCAAGATAGGCACGATGTGATGTGCACACGCATTACTGCAGCAACCATCAATCTTCCCACTTATTGTTCTACTTCCGGACATCCTATTGTTTCATGTACGGCCATTTGCTTATACCCGTAGATAGGTAGCTTAGGTAAGATAGCCCGCTGTACGTGTATATAAGACCAGCCATGTAGGGGACGAAACCTCAGATTGTTTCTCCTCGTCTACTACCTGTAGCACCCACTGAGCTCACCAGCTCCATCATATATCTCTCACCCTTTCCTGCGTCAGCCAACATTGACCAGTAAGTCAACAGGCTCTTGCGCCACATAGGGTTCAGGGGGATACCTTTGGGATCAGGGGGATCAGGGTGGCACGTTCCACGTGACTGTCCCTTTTTAGTCTTTTTGATCTCTTGTCCGGTGTTACCGTGACATTAGAAACAATCTGACATTTTCTGCGCCCCTGCTTAGTGTCTAACACAAGTGGCCGCGTATTTTCAGCGCAAGCAGTTTCAGCCGTAGCGTGCGGCTTTTTTGACACACATTCCAATCCGATCTCTACCCGGCGTGAGCCTCAGCAAGACTCTGAGCTGCCCAAAGCCTCAAAGCGCAAGGCCACCCCTAGGATCGACCTCGACGCCCACTACAAGCGTCAGGAAACCAACAAGGAGCGTGGAAGGCTCCTCACACTTGCGTCGCTAGGTGCATCGTCCACAGACAGGCAGCGAGCAGCAGCTAGGGTTGTAGATACCACACACATCATAAAGCGCGGAATCATCTGCAAGCCACGCGATCACACCCCACCGCTCGAACGCTACAAGCCCAGAAAGGGACGTCTTACCACTGGTGGTCGCAAGCCGGCACCACCCCCAGAGCTTATCACCTCCAACGCAGTTCCTCCCCCTGTCATTGCTCCCATTCCAACTCGTCCCCTACCCAACTTCATAAAGACAAACACCATCGCACGTCCCATCCGCCCACTCCCTTCCAGAGTCAGGCCGACGATCCACATCGAGACCCTTATGAAGCAGGTGGACGCTACCCGCTTCAGGCTCCAACCCATATTAGGAGCATTCTCATATCGTCTCAAGGACGAGCACCAAGGACCCATCTTTAGCCTCGCCACAGAGCTCGATAAAGTCTGCGCCGACCTACACACAGGGACGCGCACATATACGTTCGTCGAGAAGCAGGTTATCAACAAAGTCTGTCTGGAGATAGGAGGAATCAGTTTCAAGCAGATAGGAAAGGAAGAAAGGCTGCAGGAAATCGCCAAGGCTCTGGTCTTCATCTCGAAAGCGAGATATTTGCACTTTTTGTATTAGTTTACCTATATCACAATGGAGTCAGCCGATCGTGCGCACGCATCCACGTTCAGGCAACGAATGGATGACATTCTTCATACAAACGTCGAGTCAGCACACGACGGAAGTACCCCACGCGCCTCGCAGCGCAATTCACCCGAACCTGCACTAGGACCGCAGGATTCTGCATCACAAGTCGGAGGACCAGCATCCCCGACACCATCACTTGTACCAGCTTATGTCCCACCCATCTGGGAGTTTGAGGGACACCAATTCGAGCACCTAGAAGATGCTCTCAGACAGTCCGCTCCAGGAGAAGTCCCGGAGCACATATGCGAATGGGTAATCGTCACAATGAAGCTCACGGTCACCACTGAAATCGCCAAGGTCTACAATGTGCTCAGAAACAATATGTACGAGCACAAGAAAGCCTTTGAATCGCAGATCCAGAATAACAAGAGTGAGCACCGGTTAAAGGAGGCACTACTCCAAACCGAGAACGGCAAGCTCAAGGACAGGATC
>NW_024468556.1:0-18730 GCF_001632365.1 Laetiporus sulphureus 93-53
TAACATGTGGGGGTCCACCGTGCATCGGTTTCGGCCATGTATTCAATGAGTTCCTTGTTCAGCTCATCGCACGCCATCGAGAATGGCCAGCTGGGTTAGATACGGTGTGGGGAGCACAGCGGAAGGCAAGCAGTGTCTACGTTCGCGCGGTTGCAGTCGATTGGTTAGTCTGCGATGGTGCATCGACTCTGAATCTTCCACTTACCCTGTGAATCGGAATCTGGGATCTGTTGTAACTTGCTCTTGATGAGGACCACTATCTTGATTCATCGCGCCGCTCTAGAGCATATTTAGTTCATTCACGGGCAGGAGAGCTCAGATTGAAAGTACCACTCACTTTGAGCGGCTTGAGCCTCAGGCCGGCCGCAAATGTCGAGGAACATTGTGAACGTTTCTTGACGTATTGCTAGTATCCGCGAGCCCGTACTAGACTGAGAGTCAGATCATGATCTGATGGATCGACATGACATCAATAGCTTGCTTACCATGGACACCGAATTGACCTCCCTTCCAAGACGTCGTTGCTTGAAAAACGACATGGAATCCTGAGGCAAACACTCAGTATTCATATGGGAGAGTAAACCTACCGTGACCTAACCTGCATCGCATTGGCATTGCATCGCTGACGACAGCCTTCGCCGACTATCAGTCGAAGCGCGCCGCTTGCGTCCAAGTGCACGACCGTAAATTAGTCCGTGCTTCGGTGACTTGTTATTTATATTATAACTCACCCTTCTCCCACATCAGCTATCGATTAGACCCTGTAGACATTATCCTCGGAGCATCCTGGTGAGCGTGATGATTCAACTGCGACTCGAGCTTATCCTAGTTATCAACCCTATTTACCTTGGACTAATGGCGGCTGATCATAGGCAACAATCAGCTTCCAGGTCCAGAAATTCTGGCTTGGACAGCACTAGAAATTTATTGAAAAAGGGAAAGAATGAGCTAATGATGGGAGTGAGCAAGCGACGCTGCAACGTACCACAGGCGCCTCAATAAACGCGATCACGTGATCGAGTTCTCCGTACTTGACGTTTGCCTCCCTTGAAACGCTGTTCAGCGCTGTCCTCGACTTCTTACTGATGCTCGACTCTATGTCAGTATCTGGCCCAGAACAAGCTTGGTAAGAGGAAAGTACTCATCTATACTCGCCGAGGTGATTGCATCAGGGACTGCAGAGGCATGCATGAAGTTTGAACACCGTGACAAGCTAGTCGTGTTGGCTTGGCTGCCATGGTCGTCGACGTTCAGCCCAGGTGAGTGGCATTGACAATGATGGTTGACAGGCGGAACAGTAGAGATGCAAAGATTGCCACATTTAGAAATAGACCACACCATGAGGGAGGTAGAGAGCGCAGAGGAGCAAACGGCAGGGGTTTTGGGAGAACAGGTGCAGATGAGTGTGCGTGCGTGTTGGTCGAATGGTCAAATACCGATGGAGCGAGGACCGGGTTGCCCTTCTTCTTGCCCCTTCACATCCCGATGTGTGCGACCAGGACCCCAAAAGACTGTGGCCACCAAGATCATCGAAGATCACGATGCATCGATCTTACGGCCACTATTGATCCAGATCACCTGGACTCCGCGTTGTTTTAATTTACGTAGATCTAGCCATGCCTCATGGTGTCCATTGTTCGGTGAAGTTGTGGGTGTCATCAAGATGAAACTGGAAGACCCGAACTGTGTATTCCACCAATGCGCTGGCCTGCAAGGTTTTCGACGGTACACTAATCGCATCGCATTCTCTTTGAGATGATATGTACTGCTCTGCTCTGATGGATGCACTGATTCTGACGGGATTTCAGGGAGCCAGCAGCACCAACGAAAGCCCGCGAAACTTCTCGTGGATCTCCGTGTCTCGTTCGCGCAGGGGCCCACCATACCTCATTACAAGTGTGAGATATTGTCATGCCTGCACTTCCATGGGGCTAGACATGGAAGTTCATGTAAGCGGACGGCCTGGTAAGTTCCGGATATTCTCATGCCCTGTTGTGCAATTTCACTGGTCAACGCAGAAGGGTGCTCTGGGTGTATTCCTCCAGAACCAGAGCCAAACAACACTGAAATGGTTGAAATTTATATCACGCTGAGACATACCAAAATACTCCAAGCAGTTCTTCTTGTGGACATCAAAAATGCAGAGAAATCGCACAAAGTTTGAAGGTGCAGTCCCAGGGACCCCGGGTCGGTTGGTATTTTCAGGATGTGTCCGAACTGCATTACGTTCACGAGACGTGTCGATTAGCTGATATCTTAGTAACATCGCGGAGCTCCTGATGCCTGTTTGGTATCAAGACTGCGCACGGCATGCAATATGGGCTTCGAAGAACGAAGGATGCAATCCATGTCCATGCGGCTCTGCACCGTGCTTGTGGGCCGAGACTTTGACGAAGCACGTTCCGACCTTCTTCGCTATGCACGCGTATGTTCCGAGACATCAGATGAGCTCTCTGGTCGTTTTCTCGCAGCTGAGCCCATTTAGCAAAGCACTCACCGGCGATGAGAAGCATGGCGGCTCTAGCGGCATAGTCAAGTCCGGATTCTGCATTGTCAGACTTGTGTAATAGATGGATCCGTGAAGGCCAGTCAGAGTATACTTTTGCAAATCATGCAAAGGACGACAATGCTGTACATGAAATTCATAAGGTCTGTCCACTGTCCCTTTCTTAGAATAATCAACTTGAGTCAGACGTTCCACGCAGACAGACTCGCCGTACAGGATTTGGGAAGCGTAGAAGGACGTCCCCAGTCTGAGCATCCAGCGGACAGCTTGCGGCTGAATGATGACTCTTTTCAGCCAGGCGTGAGTCCCAAGAACCGTTCGTACAGATATTCTAGCCCGTCCGGCACACCCAGCCCCATAGCTTCTCCAATATTATGACGGCCGAGCCACAAGAGGGACCCTCGCATCCTCATCTTCCGTCGACATCATTCCTTCCATCGCGGCCAGGCGCCGTCCATCTTCTCATCCTTCTCAGAAGTCCGGACGCAGCGCAATCAGAAAGGTAGTGCTTTACTTAGCTTGCGTGCGAGTCACAGACTCTGGCCTGGGAATGCGAGGGAGGTCCGGTCCCCGTGGACACTTTCGATGCACGGCTACCGCGAATCGCAGCATCGCGCTCACGGGGCTGAGCCCCGTCGCCTATCGCGCACTCGCGTCGCTCCGAAGCTGGCACTGGTGCATCGTCTAACTGAGACAACAACGCGCGCATCGCCGTCTGCCCGGGTTCGCGAGAGCGGCCATTCGGCCTTCTTCGAGTCGAGCGCGCGCAAACGTCGTCCTCGCATGACGCGCCCGTCGCGTTGGTCCCCACCCCCGCTGTTCTGCCGGGTCGAACGTCGCGCGCAGAATCCCATGAACGGCATCTGTACCGCGAGCGACGCACGCAGGCTCGCCCTCCTCTCACTCAACTATACCGCGCCCACCGCGCATCGGTCGGTCCTGTCAGTAGGGCCTCCACGCTCCCCCCGAGTCCGCATTTCATGCGCCGGGCGTCCGACACCGTTTGCATGCAGTCCCGTCAACCGACGGGCTACGCCCCTCGCGGATCGCCATCCGTACCTTCCACAAGCACCCCAAGGCCCGCATCTGACCGTCACACCAGATAGATCCCGGATCGCCATGCAGTGTATTCACCATGTACAGTAGTTGTGTAACACAATAAGAAATCCAAAGGAAATGCAAAGCACCCGGGCCGCGCACACGCGAGCCGCTTCGCCCACCACACGTCGAGAACGGCCATCTGTCCGCGGGACGAGGCGCAACACCGCACGTTCGAACCTCGACGGGAGTGCGCTTCTATCGCATGCGTGAACTGAGAACGCATAATGCCGTGAGAGCTTTGGAGAGGATGCTCTGCTCACCCCGATGACTCGGACTTCCTCTGTAAGCATGACTCGTACATGACACGCGAAGCAACGAACCTGACGCATTCGCGCCGCAGAACGTCTGCTCTGGGCCATCGCGGCACGTCTCGAGCTTGGAAGCCCGTGTTCGTGCGGATCGTCCCCTGCGACGTTCGGATCTTCCCTGCATCGCGTCGAGGCCTCGATGCCTCGAAGTGCTTGCGAGAGCACCGTCTGATTGTCAGCGCGTACCCCGCCGCCGCATGGAGGTGCGTTATCGTCACAGGACGATGACGGGCGCGAGACGTGGCGCATCGTTATCGAAGAACAGGTCGTCGTCCACGTTCCACACAGAGATGGACGGACCCGGCCTGCCCAGTCGCAATGCAAGTGCACGCGTCTCATCGTCTGTTTTGTGAACGAGATGGGTGTGAACTTACCGATTTTATATTCCCACATACGCGGCCCAGTCCTCTGCTTGTCCTCGCACATCGTTCCGTACGACCTAGCGGCGCTGCAGGTCTTGCGCGGCGCCCTGCGATCTCGTTTGATGCTCGAGCGTGAGTTGACAGGCGTCAGTCGAGCCCGCGTGCGCGCGTTGGCAGAGCAGTCGATGCGTTTGACGGCGCGGATGCACGAATGGAAGGCCGAGACAGTCTCGCGCCTGTGGAGGCGAGATACGATGGTGTGAGCCGCAAGGTAAGATGGAGGGGTACCGACGCTATGGTGAGTGGACGCCGCGCGTCGCGGACGAAGGCCGAGCAGCACGCGTGTCGTCGTTTCTGTGTGTCAAGCGCACAAGAGCCATGCCGGCTGCGGGCGTCGTGCTTCAACGCAGCCCGCTCCGATGTTCTCGATCACGCTGTCGGTCGTGACCGCAGAGCGTTGAGCGACCGTTTCATGGTCAACGCGGCGCATCGCATTGCTACGTCGTCGCTCACGTTCCGAGCGGAGGCGGACGGGCTCAGTCTGCCGGATGCATGCGAGCGCGCGTGTTGGCGTCGCTTCTCACGAGATGCGTGAAAACTGACTGGTTTCGCATTCTCACATACGCGGCCCAGTGCTCTGTTATCCTCGCTCGTCGTTCCGTGTGCCGCGTACGGCGATGTGGGCGACCCAGCGGCCTCTTTTGATGCTCCAACGCACGAAGGCCATGCCGAGTGCGAGTGTTGCGCTTCAACGCAGGCCGCTCCCATATTGTCGTCGATTGCAAACCGAACGCAGAGCGACCGTTTCATGCTTGTCGTCGCCGACGTTCCGGGCAGAGGCGGACGCGCACAGTCTGTCAGACGCAATGCAGCGCATCGCGTCTGTGAAACGAGATGGGCGCAAACTCACTGGCTTCACATTCGCGTATCCAGCGCTATCGCACACGGAGACGTGGGCAGTCTCGTCTTTCAGGGGGCCTAGCAGTCTCGACGGAGTCAACAGTGCGAGTAGTAGACGCGGCGTCGGGGGAAGTGAGCGCAGTGCATCGGCGTAGATGACGGCGTCGGCGAGTGCAGAGATGCGAGGATGGCCGACCGCGGTGGAGCAAGTGGCGGTTCTCAAGCGCCGCAAGTCTACCCTCGTCAGCTCCTCCGTCTCCTCCTCACGTCAAGTTGAAGCTCGGATTGAGTCGGCGGGCCAGAGGGACCAGACGTCGGCGAGGAGCGCACGTTCGGAGAGCAATGTTCATTGTTAGCCTGTGTTGGCAGCTCTTCTCTGGGATGCTAGACGTGGTTCTGGCGATAGTCGTGGTGTGTAGTCGTGCTAGCGTGCGATCCTCTGATTGAGGTTGCTATCCGTTTGATGGCGGATGGGAGTAAGCGGCTGGGTGAAGAGAATCCGAAAGGAGGAAGTCAAGTCTGGGACAATTTGTGGCGTGTAATGCGTGGCGCGTACAGCAGACCTCCGCACCAGAAAGCTAGGTGATGATGATATCCGAGCAGCATGGCAGATGAAGGAGTGGCACGCTCGAGGTGATAGCTCACAGCAGGATTCGCGGCCCGGCATCGGATTTGCAGTGTGCAACCCGAGCAGGTCGGAACAAGCACCGGTGGGAGACAGCAACGAGCGAGAGAGCCGAATAACGCATGATGCATCCAGTGAGGCACGGGCACGGCGGATCGCGAGCGGTCTGCGGATGGACAGGGCTGCCTAGAGAGCGACGTAACCATGGCCCGCAAGTGCCTGGCGGCGAATATCGAGAGGGTGCAGGGGCTGAATCGCGAGTCGGCAGAGGCACCGAGGCAGGCAGCGGCAGGCGTTGGCCGAGCAAGCGGGATGGACGTTAGCGATGGACATGCCAGTGCAGCACGACGTTGTAGACGGCGTGCGAAGTGTGGCCCGACGCCGGCCGGCATCTGCACTCGAGGAAGCCGACGACGGGCGCAGAACGCGGGGCCACCGTGCCCGGGATCAAAACCGGCGGCGAGGGGGAAATGGGAATTGCCGGATATGGAAGCGCACACTGCTGGCTTCTCGCGCTAACACGCTTGCCATGCGCCCCTCCGAGCCAGTCCTTCTTCCCCGTCCGCCGTCTCTCTTTCCTCCTCTCTTCCCCCCTATCCCCCTTCTAATCCATTCCCCTCTCCGACGCCTGGACGCGCCGACACAGCGAGCTCCGCGGCCGTTGCATCGACCACCGCCCACACGCTCAAACCTGCACGGGCCCGGTAGAGCGCCTCGAGGCCGCTGAAAGACAATTGGCCTGCCCCTTCCGGACGCGCACCAGCGCCACTGCTCGTGGGTCTCTTTCTTTATTTCATTTCGCTTTCCGGCGCATGGCATGTGCGGTTATGAGTCTTCGCAAATGTCTCCGTTCCTCGCTTTCGAGTCTTCCCGCCGTTTAATCTACATAGCTTGCGTGCCTGGGGCTCCGCCCGTGCAACGTGCTAACTTCGCCCTCCTGCACGCAGCTACCTCACGCTCGCGCACACAGTCGCTCCCCAACGTCCCGCTCGCACATACCCTTGACGTCCGCATAATCATTGATCGCCTCAGCGCTCCCGAAGACGTCCTCTTCTTCGCTTGTCGGTCCCACATCTTGCACTGTATCTTCTCTGCTTTCCCCACAGTGTCCTTGTGCTTGCGGACGATCATCTCGTAAGTATCCTATCCTGTCCCCGGCTTCTTTTCTTGTGGGAAATTCCTGGGACTGCGTATGCGCTCAACCCGCTGACGTACGGGTGAAGTGTGTGGCGCGGATGGATGAGGTGTGCTATGTGTGCTCAGCGTACGATATCTCTCTTACGCCTAAGCCTCCGCTCGCGTGACCCTACCCGCATATACGATACACTGGTTACGTGTACGCGCTCAACCCAGTGACGTGCGGGTGAAGGCTTGATATCTTTGACCTGATTCCGGTGTCAATACCGTCAACGGGTCAAGGCATGACTTGTGCGTGATCATTGACGAGGGAGCCGTCCCCTGCTATTCGTCGGTGAAGCGTGAAATCTCCTATTAGGACATCACTCCGGGCTTGTGAGTGCGATCATGCACAGATCATGGCTCGACCCCTTGGGAGATCGATGGTCAAAGTGGGTCGACCCCAGTCATCCGGTGGTTATGGGATGATAACCGGGGTTAAAGCCAACGTTGGTGGATGAGGAATATGGCGCGGATGGGGTGTGCTCTTTGTGTACTCAGCGTACGATCTCTCTTACCTTTGAGCCTGCGCTCGCGTCACCCTACCCGCATATATGATGCTCATCTGATGACCGACGTCCCCACAGGCTTGCGAATATTGCAGGTACACCTTAGCCTTGCTACGGAAGGACCTTCGTCTCGTAAGTATCCCATCCTGTCGCCGGCTTCTTTTCTTGTGGGAAATTCCTGGGACCGTTTACGCGCTCAACTCGCTGACGTGCGGGTGAAGGCTCAATATCTCTGACCTGATCCCGGTCAAGGACCAGGTCAAGACCAGGGTCAAGGGGTCAGAGCACGACTTGTGCGTGATCATTGGGCTATGCGTACCCAGTGTACGATATCTCTCTTACCTTTGGGCCTCCGCTCGCGTCACTCTTACCCGCATATATGATGCACATCTGACGATCGACGTCCCCACAGGCTTGCGAATATTGCAGGTATACCTGAGCCTTGCTACGGAAGGACTTTCGTCTTGTAAGTATCCATCCTGTCCCCGGCTTCCTTTCTTGTGGGGAATTCGGAGCAGGGGTCGAATGAACGGATCCGATTGCACTCTGGATCTGGTTATGCGTACGCGCTCATCCCGCTGACGGCGGGTGAAGTGTGTGGCGCGGATGGGGTGTGCCATGTGTACTCAGCGTGCGATATCTCTTTTACCTTTGAGCCTCCGATCGCGTCACCCTACCCGCATATATGATGCTCATCTGACGACCGACGTCTCCACAGGCTTGCGATATTGCAGGCATACCTTAGCCTTGCTACGGAAGGACCTTCGTCTCGTAAGTATCCCATCCTGTCGCCGACTTCTTTTCTTGTGGAGAATTCGGGGCAGGGTTCGAAGGAACGGGACCGATTTCAATCTGGATCTGGTTATGCGTACGCGCTGAACGCGATGACGTGCGGGTTGAGGATTAATATCTCTGACTCGATCCCGGTCAATGACCAAGATCAAGGAGTCAAAGCATGACTTGTGCGTGATCATTGGCGAGGGAGTCGTCCGCTGCTATCTGCCAGTTCAGCAGAGTCCCTCCACAGCATGAAACCTTTAAGCAGGACGTCACTCTAGGATGATCGCGCACAGATCATGGGTTGATCTCTTGGGAGGTCGATGGTCAAAGTGGCTCAACCCCAGTCATCCGTGGTTATCGGATGATAATCGAGGTCAAAGACAATGTTGATAGAGGGTTACGTAGCCCGGATCGGGTGTGTTTTTCGCGTACGATGCCTCTCTTACCCTTGTTCCCCCTCTCGCGTCACCGTACCTGCATATGATGCACATCTGACAACCGACGTCCCCACAGGCTCGCAAATATTGCAGGTATCCCGTCTTGGCTATAGAAGGACTCTTCTCGGCTAGCGAGACGTTCGTTTGAGGAGCTTGTCAGTTAGGTGGATCTATTCTCCACCCTGTGCAACCGTCTAGAATAGCAGGATAAAGTGCCTTGCTGGTGAGTTCTCTGTCTGATGTACTCGTCGTACACCATATCTGGCAGAGCGCATGCAATTAGCCGACGAGAGCCACCAATGATATCTCGGCAGCAATTCACTTTCACCCGAATTTCACTCGTTTTTAACGTGACGCACTGACCTCTCTTTCGATGGCATTCTTCAGCGCAGCCATTCGTCGGATTATTCTTGGTCCCCATTTCTTAGGCTCGATCGCCGATCATCAGTACGCTCCCTTGGCCATTCTGCATTGCCGGTACGCCTTTTTGAGCCCGCCGAATCTCTCCGCGCACTCAACGCAGCACACACGTCAGCCATGTCGTCCCCACCGTCCTCGTCGCACACGCATACACGTACCCAGTCCCGCTCTCTTCGCGAGAAGCGCGCCGGCGTCCCACTCCTGCTCTCTTCCTTCCCCGTGCCGCCGTCTCACATCCCTGCATCGTTCCCGCTCTCGCCGCTCAGCGCGAGCTCGTCCTCCTGCTACTTTACCCCGCTCACGACGCCCCTCAGCGCGAATACGAACATCCCCGCATCTGCATCCACATCCTCTACCGCGGCCCTCCTGCATGCCGCTCTCACCGCGCAGAACCCTCCACCGTGTGCCCCGCCTGTGCTACCCCTCCCGCCAGTACCCGGCCCATCGCCCCTCTCCGACCAGGAGACGGTCCTCTTCCTCTCCGCCGCACGCGCACGGCGAGTATCCAAGCTCTCTTCTGCGTCCTCGCGCAGGAGCTCGCTCGCGAGCAGCATACATAGCGCGAGCACGCCGGGGCTCTCGCCGTCAGCGAGCGTCACGCCCGCGGAAACGCGCTCGCTGCGGTCGTACTCGTCGAACGGAAGCCTGAAGATACCGGCGCCCAGATATGGAGGTCAGGAGAAGAGTGTGGGCGCGGAGGAGAGGATATGTGAGGAGGAGACGGAGGAGCTGACGAGGGTGGAGTTGGATGACATCCCGTCGTCGCATGCACATGACCGTCAGAGCGATGAAGAGGAAAACTCACTGGAGCTGAGCAGCCCACCGCTGCTGCGGCGTCTTCGACACTCGGTGCATGACTCGATCTCGGAAATCGACATGCGCGACCTGCCGCCGCTGCAGGAGGACGTGGACATCATTGAGCGCGTGCGCGTGCCGGCCGTTGAGGGCTTGCCGCACAGGAGGAGTCTTGGCCGCGCTTTAGGGTTCTCAGCTACACATGAGAGAAGTTCAAGTCAAGATAGCAGTGTCATCTGGCCGCCGCCCACGAGCAGATTTTCACTAACGCAGTTGGGATTCTCACCTACACATGAGAGAGGTTCAAGCCAAGGTAGCAGTGTCATCTGGCCGCCCACGAGTAGACCACTAGTGCAGCGAATCGACACGGACAAGGCCCTGCCACCGCTCCCGCCACCATCGCCGTCGCGGTCACCATCATCATCGCCATCTCCGACTCCTGCACCTGCACCTGCACCGGAAATGCGCGCCGAGAGTCCGGATATCAAGACGATCCTCGCAAGCACCCCGCGGCCGCGCCGGAAGTCCTCAGGCTCGTACATATCGACGCGCTCGTTGGAGCGCACCCGCTCAAGAGCCGGCGTTAGTGCGCCAGCCCTGCGAAGACATATGAGCGAGGGCGTCCCGGGGTCGCGGGGACGGCGGACATGGGGCGAGGATATGACGCGGCGCGGGAGCGAGCGAGGGCGCAGATCCCGCATGCCTGCGATGCCGCCGCTGCCGTTGCCGAGGGGCATGTCGGAGTTTGGGATGCTGGACGGTGAGAAGGGAGGGGGAGAAGGTAGTGGGAGCGAAGAGGAGGGACGGGCAAGTGGGAGCGATACGGATTCGAGTATTGATATCCATACGCCGTTGCCGTGAGTGTTGTTCTTTTCGCTGTCTGGGAGACCATGCTGATTGTGCGGCGGGGCGATGCTGTGCTGAAACGTATGTTGCATTGGTTTGTTTGGACGTTAGGAACCTCATGTTGCGCGATGGTCTGCTTTCGCCGAACTCGAAGCTGCTTCCGCATGCGTCGCCTGTTGGCCAGGTGGGCGCGGGTGAGCGGCCGGGGAGCCATTTGAGCGTCGCGTCGAGTGGTGAGTGCGCTGGTTGGGATGTTTAATGATGAGGCACTGATGGTGGCACGATTGTTCGTGCGTTGATAGTTGGCTCGATCATGACCAAATCTGGGTTGTACAAGGATGGGCGTGACACGGTGCAGAGAAGGCGCCGCCATAGGGACGGGAAGCTTTTGCGTGGTGGGATTGGGCTTACCACGGGGCTTGGATGGAGTGATAGGTGCGTGCTTGTGTTTCCGATCGCCGGCGCGTCCCTGGCTGATGCGAGCCGTACCTGATTTGCAGTGAAGACGAAGGCGCGCCATCGCCGCTTACTCACCAGATCTCTGCTGGACTGCTCAGGTCCAGCCCATCGTCATTGCGCTCGTCGCAGTCGCACCCGTCTTCGCGCGTCACGAGCTCTGCAAGTCTGGACACGCTTGAGGACGATTGGCACCATGTGGAGAGTGCGCGGTTGTCATTCCCGTTGGACTCTCCTTCGGAGCAGCGGAGCGCACGCATGTTGGCGTCGTCGCTAAACTCTATGCCGAGCCTGGGAAAGATGGGTGCTGCGCTGCGCTCGCCGCTGAAGTACGTCAACGAACGTGAGGAGGTGGGAGCACAGGCGTCGTCTTCGTCGTCTGTATCTGCGATACCTACTACTGCTGCTCGGCATACCCTGCCCAAGGCGCGTGTGGGGAAGGAGCCGGCATCTGAGGTGGACGAGACATCTGACTTTGGTCCGGCGATGCGTAGTCGGGTAGCGTCTGGTGGCGCGTCCTCGGTGCACGGCTCTCTGCGTACCCCATTCACTCCGAGTGTCAAGCCTTTACAAGTGCCCCGGCCGCTCAAGCTCCCGCAGGACCAGTCCCGCGTTCGTCGTCCGCAGGACGGCACTGGGCCGATCAGGTCGGTGCTCTCGACCGGAAGCGTTGGGAGCAGTAGTATCAGCAACAGCACGAGCAGCAGTGGCATTGTACGGCCCGCCGAACGCACGCGAATGCAGTCCCTTCCTCAGTACTCGAGTTCGCGGCACGGACATGTGCCCGTACGCCCGTCTGCGATTACTGACCCCGTCGTGCACACCGCTCCTCCTACGACATCGAGGTTCGGTGCAACGGCGAGCGCTGTTTCGTCGCCGGCGCAGAGGCCGCAGCCGCGCATCGGGACGGGCATGACGTATCGCACGTCGGGGAGCTCGGGTTTGCGTCCGACGATGATGCGGATGCCGAGCTCGACGCGCCTTGCGGCTGCTGCTGCGTCGCACAATGCAGATGTTGGCGTCGCGTTTTGATATAATCCTCGTTGCTCTATGATCGAGTTCTCCCATCGCCACCGTGCACTTCCTCCGTTAGCCGATGACCCTCTCCCTCCTACTCCACCGCTCCTTCGATCTTCCTCGCGGTTACCTCCTTTCAATCTTGTCTAGACAATCTATCTTCTTCCCGACCTCTTCAATGAGAACCCTCTCCCGTCTCAAACACGGTAACTGGCTATTTTCGACGCTCGTTGCTTGCCGCAAGATCGCCCGCCTCTCCTTTGCCGCTACGGAGGTTCTGTCACATATACATATACTCACATACCAGTCGCATTTTACTGCAGGGGTCCCTTTTTTTTGGTCCCGTGTCCGCATTCACGTTCATCGTTCATGATTCTGTTGCATGTGCATTTGTGCCACTACCAAAGTTGTATACCCCACCCGCCTCGGTTACGTACGCGTCCGATGTCGGCCAGTTTAAGGTTCGCGGATGGATGGAGGATGGATTGGAATTTACAGTATGTTATATGGTCATGAAAGTCTTATAGCCGTTGGAGGTGCGTGCGCACGTGCTGTTCGGTTGCAGTAACTTGTAATCTACAAGCGTACAATGTCGCCGGCACGGTCCGCAGCGTAGCCAATTATTCACGTAACAATTACATTGCGCGATCATACAGGCGGGCCTCGATGAGAAGGACAACTCGATCGGCTGGTAGGTCCTTACCTCGGAAACATACTTGTGAGTTCAGTAGCTGAAATAATGCCATGTTGTTACGAGGCAGTATGCTGAGTTGCGTGCAGGCCACCAGCTGAGCGGGATGCAAGATAAAAGCTAAAGACAAGTGGAAGGATGACGCGTGAGAGCGAACACTAATAGAAGACCTGTGGCCAGCTCGCGTCGAAGCGGTCTTCGAGGCTCATGTCAGTGGTTCGTGTCTTCGCCGTGCATTCATCGAAACGCGAGGCGATCGTTGGTAAATCCGATAAATATCTGATGCACGGAGGCACCCACGCATACCTCGCATTCATCTCGCCCTCATCAGTAGTGATTCCATCGTACCCACCGCGCACTCTTGAGCACGTATCCGTTGTGTTCATCAACCCAGGAGAATGCAGAGAGACAAGGACTTCTGGTCGCCAGATGGCAACATCATACTCAAAGTGGATAATGTTGGATTTTGAATCGACAAGGAAATTCTCGCGCGGTGCTCGCCGATGTTTCGCATCTTGTTCGCTTCACTGCGGCCGGGGATGGTCGAGGTGATGGATGGGTGTCCTGTCCTCCCGCTCTACGACTTTCCCGGTGATTTTCGCGTTCTGCTGCGTGTGCTTCGCAAGGGTTTAAAGTATGCACAAAAATGCTCGATCTTCGAGTCACTTCAGCACTCACGCGCATCTTGAATAGTTTCTATGCGGACAAGCAGTTGCCTTTCGGTGCTGTGGCATCGCTCGTTCGTCTAGGCAACAAATACGGGATAGAGGATGTGAAAAAGGATGGTATCAGGCGGCTCAAATCCTGCTTCTGCACGGATCTTCAGGCGTTCATGGACACCGCATATGGGTCTAACGCTCCTGGCAATCCTCGTGGCAGTTTTCTTATGAGCTACAAATTAACCGATGCCATGATCGCCATCAATCTCGCGCGCCTCACGGGAGAGCATTCCATGCTGCCCACTGCCGTGTACATCTGTGCTGTGAATCTGGACGAAAATACCATGCGCAACGGTGTCCCTTGGGAGGACTGCTCGCTTGCACTGGATCGGCTCGAGGCTGAAGCCTGAGACGTCCAGAGGTGATTTGCTGGGTGCATTCATTTGACAGATCCTTTAAAAGCCAACTTTGCGGCGTTGGGATGCTCTTTCTTTTTCCCCTTCCCTTCTGGCTTCTCTCTCCCCACTCGCCTGCCTTATCCTCGCATCAGTCCCATACACACATCACGCAAAATCAGCAGTGCACATGGCACCAGAAAGAAGCATTGTCTGCATGAGTGTCATTTCCATTGCTATCGAATGTAGGCCATGATGGACTCGATGCGTCCATGAATGGGTAGGGTGGGTCGTTTTCATCAGTTCAAAAGGGTTTTTTTAAAAATATTATCTAGCATGAGAGTTATACACGTGGCTGTGTGCAGAACATATGGGGTTTCTCATCATAAGCAGCAAACCTTAGTACTTACTCTTGGAATTTCCCGGGCCGGACACCGTGGTAGCAGTCCGCGCCCCATCCCAGTTCCCCAGTGACCTCGTTAGAGTGCATAATGAGTTGTGTAAATGGCTGAGGGAACTGGCTACCTAGGTATGTACTTTATACTACCTTCTGCCCCTGTCTGGGCCCATGCCTTTCCGACCATTCTGTCTCCAGGTACCGCTTCTGACGTGTTTCACCACGGCACAACATTTGTGCTCGGCACGCCAAGCGCATACCCAAGTGCATTCCGCACTTCACTTCCAACACTTACATGAAACAGAAAGATTGATCGCAGTGCTTATCACGGTAACACAATCGCTTTGTTCATCTTGACATCTGGATTGTGACTGAGAACCGTGGTTTCGCTTACGTACATGGTATGCAGTTTCAACTTGTATTTATGACGAATTGAGCACGACGTTGACGAGGATGTGGACACAACCATTATAATGAAGGTCACAAGGCATGCCACATTTTGCTTAACGGTCATGGTGGAGATGGCTGCGCTGCTGCATTTACTTTTCTCGCGTGCTTCGCCAGGACATCCATGAACAGTGCACTTAGGAACGTCATGGAAAAGGTGATACATCGACGTTTACTGTTGACATGCAGGCAAAAATAGTATTTAATCGATCACTGCTAACGACAGCGGTGATGCCTTGGATGACTGCAGTGGCAATTGAGCTGAAGTACAGTTCACCCTGCGATATAATGGTTGTGGCGCTGGCTCCACCATCTCGCAGGTATGGAATTGAGGGCATGGAAGATGTTCTTGTGTCCAGCTTTTGGAAGACCTTCAAACATTATGAGCATGCTGATGGATCTAATGGTGGTGGCAGTGCCCAATGAGCTACATGTCCTTCAACGGAATCACAGCTGTTAATATCGCATGCTCAACCAAACAGATGCCTCGAATGACTTCGATCGTCAGCAAGCTGAAGTTCAGCCCACTCTGTATTGTCCGAGGGTGTAGGTTTACGAGGGCTGTAAGACACGTAGGAGCAAGTGACTCAGCCTCGATGTATGATGCGAGTGCTATATAAATACCTGTAAGACACGTAGGAACGAGTGACTACAGAGTATGAGTAAAAAGTATGTAAGGAATCCAGTAGGTGCTTATCTCAGCCTCGATGTATGATGCGAGTGCTGAGGTAGCAGGAAAAGATCGAGCACGCTTGTGGCTACATGATTACATAAGCAAACACGTGCGGAACGTCAAAGTCCGTGTCCCATTGGACATAAAGTCTGTATGACTTCCAACACACCCACTCAGTGGGAATGCGGACCTACTTTTAGAACACTAACTGAATCCTTCATGCTGCTTGTGCTGTGCGTGACCGACGGTCTTTGAAACATACTGTGGCTTGGACGGATTGGATTGTAAGTGCCTGTGGCATAGGGTTTCTTGAGTCTATCTGGGCAGATAGAACCCGGGCTGCTGTACGCTGTTTGCACTATGTGACTTTGCCTGGATCATGCTTGATTGCGGTGCATGGACGGTCGTACTCGTCGTTGAGTGTGGCCTTAACGAACGGGGTTGTCGCTAATTTCCGTTGATCTGCATCTGACGTTGATTCTCCGAGGTTCTTCGTCAACTGAGTGACCCATAGCGCCCGCACGAGTCTTGTCGCATTCGACTGCGCCCACTTGACGCGCGTTCTTTCCTCCTCTCTCTGGCTGTTCCCTTTCGCTTCTCGCTCTCTCCTGGACTTCTGGGGTCTCTATTCTCAGCTTTGTCTTGGCTTCAAAGTCTCCTAGGACTGTCTTGGGCTTGTATGTGCTGACAGAAAGCCGCGGGTCATCATCGCAAATTGGCACTTGGCACGCACATGTCGATTGATGGACATGGCTCTTTGGAGCCTCTGGGGCAGGAGTAGGAGTGATCAAGCATTGAGTCCGAGTGTGAGAGAGGGATGTTGCGACCTTTGAGATGACAGGTGAGTCCTCCTTCTCATTTTCGCACTGGGGTGAAGGAGCAGGTGAGGGGTTTGACGCGGTCTGGCGTGGCAACACAGCGTGATGGCTGGATGAGGGTACTGTGTTGCCCTCGTTGTCTTTGTCATTGCTGCTGTTGTTGTCACTATCACCGGTGGATGTGCTACTGGGTGCATCAAGTGGTGGCAGTGTTGGGTCATGTTCAGCGGCTACGATCGTGATACGAGCTGCTCGTCGTTCGTGAGGCCTGTGAGGAGTGCCGGCAGGTGAGTTCAGCGGTTTGCCCTGCACTTCATGTTGAAGTTCAGAGTCGATCACCATGCGTGTCTGCCATGTATGGACGCCCTCATCGGAGGTGGCGTTTTGCGCGTCGTGTGTGCGCCCACTCGTTCGATGAGAGGCAGCATGTGCCTTCACGTTTTGAGCATGCCCGAGGGTGATGCGCTTGACTGACTTGAGGTCGAGTCTGACATCATGGGCTGTACACCCGTGCGTGCAGATGTGTGTGGCCAAGGGCTTGATGCTCGTCTGGATGGGCTTACCGGTCTTCACATCATGAGTCGCATTGCTCATGGTGTTCGTGTTACTGACCGCACCTTGATAGACCGTTTGTAGGATGAGTTCGGTACCCATGTGGCAGGTCTTGTGGTGCCACTTTATGATGTTTGCCTTGTGCGTCATCGTCTTAGCCGCCAGCGCTTCGAGTGAAAACTCATCAGGATCCATGGAGAAGTCTGCGTGCGCTACGAATGCTCACATGGGAGCATGTGGGATCGACTCGATGACGTAGAGACCGTCCGTCTTGTGCGCTAGGCCCGTTGTCTTGCTGTTGCAGGTGATTTTGCAGGCGTCGCTGTGGAACGTGAGGGTCTGACCTCATTCGGTGAGTCACGAGGTGGAGAGGAGGTTGCCCTGGAGCTGTGGTACGTAGTATACATCCTGTAGCAGCGTCGGGGTTGTACATCCGTCGTCGGTGGCTAAATCAAGGTAGATTTGCCCAATACCTTCTGTGTGAACGCACCGTCCGTCTCCGAGCCAAACGCGCTTCGGTGAGGTAAGGTTCGTGAATTGAATGAACCAGTCACGGCGTGAGCTCATGGATGCTGTTGCACCTGAGTTGAGAATCCAATGGTTGGTGGGTAGGCTGCGCTGCATGAGCGCATGGGTGATGAACAGTCAGAGGATGGGGGACACTGTGGTACCCCAGGTGGACATGACCTTCGCCGTAAGGTCTTCACTGTCATCGCTACCCTCCTCCTCCTCCTGCTTCTCCTCATCTCTTTTCTTCATTCAGCATTCCTCCTCTGTGTGGTTCAGCTTGTGGCAATAGCCACACTTCTTGCTGGATTTCAGCTGCTTCCCATTCGATTTCGATGTTGACGGCATATCTGACAGCTTGGCGGCAAGTGCATGCTGCGATCCCTCCTTGAGGCATTCGCACTCTTCGGTAAGGATCTGGTTTGTGACCGTCTCCATGGTGAGCTTGTCGCTTGTCGACATGAGGATGGTGCGAAGTACTGAATACGATGGAGGGAGCGATGTGACCATGGCGACCGCGATCAGCGAGTCTTCGAGTGGCTGTCTGAGGGTGGCCAGAATGTTGGCCTTTTGGACCATGCCATCGAGCTGTACCTCCATACCGGTCTCATCAGAGAGGGTACCACGGAATAGTTCACCGATGAGGTACGCTATAGTCTGTTTCCCCTTCCCCTCATACCACGTGGTGAGTTTGTCCCATACAGACTTCGCCGTCTTCTCGTACATGATGCCGCTCAGAGGCGTATCTTTGAGCATGAGCGTGATCTGCACCTTTGCATCTTGATCCTTGTCATCCCATTCAGCCTGCTTGTCAGGTTCAGAGTCTGAAGGTTGAGCTTCCTTACCCTGGGTGATGTTCCAGAGCTTTCTGATGCGTAGCACTGTCTCGAGACGAAACTTCCATTGCTGGTAGTTTGCTCCATCATCCTCAAGGAATGGTATGTCGTAGAGGCAGTTTGAGCCCAGAGAGAGTTTGACAGATTTGGACATGGCGTGAGAGGGTGTGGAGTGAGAAGGTGTAGACTGTGGTGCAGGAGGTGCTGATGTGGGTGCTGGTCGAAGAGAGAAGGTTTAAAGGAGTGTGAGCACAGTGGAAGCTTAAATGAATGGACAGGTTAGTGTGTAGCTGCGGAGCTCATAACCTATTGTCCGAGGGTGTAGGTTTACGAGGGCTGTAAGACATGTAGGAATGAGTGACTCAGCCTCGATGTATGATGTGAGTGCTATATAAATACCTGTAAGACACGTAGGAACGAGTGACTACAGTGTATGAGTAAAAGGTATGTTGTTATGAAGCGTTCCCTGCTAGAACGTTCAGAACCACGTGTGCTTTCTCACACGTACTAGTCCACA